>NW_015373923.1:3585389-3661475 GCF_001272555.1 Dufourea novaeangliae | reverse complement strand
AACCGCTCAGAAGTTTAAAAGCACATAACAATTGGTCAATGGATATAATTTTTTTTTCTCCGCAACAAATGCGATATATGTACGAAGAAATTACTAATACGGAAAAATCGACAATTATATTGTTACAAGTATGTTTGTGGAACTAAAGAATTTCTTTACTTTTCGTTAAATATTGTCTGAATTCGTTCAATATATCCATTCAATGTTCTAGAAATTTTCGAATCACTCGTTTAACATCCTGTCCATTATTTATATACGAATTTTTTTCTCTAATCCCAGTTTTCGTGTGAACTAACCAGTAGAAAAACTGTCCAAAAATATTCTCAAAGATGTATTTAGGATTTAGCGTGTTTTCAGTAAAATTGATGCTCTTAAATATTTCATAAAGACTTGGAATCGTGACACGACACGTACTGCTCACGTTTCTTTCTTCCTGCTCTTACGTTTCAATTTCTTTCTTTCTCCCGCCACCTTTACATTCAACCCCTCCCTCCGCCATCCCACTTTGTTTTCTGTCACACAAATCAACACGCGCGTGCACAACACGCACGCACATCCACTCTCTCTCTCTTTCTCTCTCTGTCCGTACCTATCTACTATGAATTTCACACATCTGTTTCTCCCTTTTCTTATTACCCTACAGGTGAGTGCGAGCAACACACTTTCTCTCTCCTCTCATTTCCGTTTAATAAATGCTGATTTGGAGGAATCGTTGTCCAGTTTTGTTCGTGGAAGATACATACATTTATAATTCAGAATAAATATTTTCCCCGGTTTGCTTGTGTTTCACTATGGCGATATTTGTTCACTAAAACTCCTCCAGCTTTCTGTTAATACGCACTGTTACGACAGTTTAAATATATTGCCATTTTGTATGATATTTTAACCGACACAACTTTTGTAACAAGTTTCCAAGCAAATAAAAAAAAAAGTATTATTGAAACGAGGACGCGAACGATATGTCTTCCTTTTTTGCCTTTTTATGTTCCCTAAAGTTTCTCTTTTTTTCCTTTTTAAATAGTAAATACGTTAGAAATATAATTCGACGAATTCGGCGAGCGTTTCGACGATAATATTTGTAAAATATTATCTATCGGTACGTACAGAGAACGTCCGAGCAAGGCACAATTATTGCTTTTTTACTATTTCGTGCCTTGATAACGAGTAGGTATATATATTTAAATTTATAGGAACTTTGGATATTCGATGGTTCATCGAGTAATCTTCAATCGCACACAACAATCTAGCTCTGCATGTAAACACTACTGTTGCATACCGGCAAGAGAATGCGAAAAACAGGAAGAGCTGAGAATGTCCTGAGGTGACCGACATTTTGCTAGTATACATATTTACAATTTGAACATATCAGAAAGGTTGGAATTTCACAATGCAACGACCCCAACACTCGATCCTGGCACATTTCATATCTCCTACGAATCTTCCCTTTCTTTAATCTTCGCCGCTTTCGTCTTCGTCATCAACCTCGTTATTATTGACGTTATTCTTCGTGCGATCGAAAAGTCCTGCCGACCAAGAAAGATCATTATCATGGATTGATTTCCCATCGGAGGAAGATCTATTCTTAACCTAATGCAAATTAATCCCTCAACGATTTCTAACGAAACGGTCCGACGACCATAAAGGATTATCGCGATTTACAAATAAACCTCAATCGTATTTTGTACATCGAAGAACTTTGTTTTTTTTTTTCTTGAACACGGTTTGAATCTAGCTCGCGCATCGATGCGTATACGTGTGCAAATACACGATAGGGACCAACGTATCGGTATATATTACACGATATTATATACACGTGTTCGCATCGATCCACGCTCGCGTCTGCATTCATTCACACTTTCACAATATACATACAAAGAACGCGGTAAAACGTAACATTTCGGTAGGCACAATTATCCGACGCTTTTCTGCGTCCTTTTTCTGATTTGTATTATCCCCTTGTCTTCATTCTGTCTCCTCCTATACTACTGTACCTTTAACACGTTGGCGCCCAATTGTTTTTCTCTTTACAGCTTAAGCCCCTGTCTATGACGCAGATTCGCGTTGAAGGGCGCCAACGTGTTAATGAATGCTTTTCTGTTTTTCAAACGCTCGAACACACGACAAACACATTTACTAGCTACATTTTCGGTACAGAGGATTTTTCTCTGTTCGAATCCATTTAAAGAACTTAATTATCGATAAAACTAACAGTTAAGTCTTTGGCGTTTGTACCAATGATTTTTCTATACGTGACCCCATGTGTCACGTTACTGATCTTCAATTGACGAACCATTCGAAATTCAAAATTCAAAATTCGAAACTTGCAACCGTATATAACATACCGTGTATTAACCGTCGAACTGGCTATATGATATACATCTACGTATACGTACTTATCGCTTATACACATATCTATTAATAGGCACGCGTACTTATACATATTTGACTTACTTTATATTCTTGATGTATTTGACACCCGATTGGTTTACGTGTCTCATTCATCGACTGTTGAAACCTTGACGATGTCTTCTTTCTTTTTACGGAAGCGATTACTATTAACTCGTAATAAAAAAAAAAAAGATCGGTTGATTAATGGCGGTAGCACGACCTTACCATAGAAACGTCTCAGGGAGGAAAGGGAGACATGCATCAATCGTACGCGGACGTGTCAATAGAATTAACGAATCTCGTTTCAAGCAGTCTTAATTGTCTAATATAAATGCAAAGGTAAACGCAATGAAAGTCCAAATTGCTATTAAGTACTTCATAATGTAACAGCAACCAGACGAAATTAGAAACAATTGACGATTAATAAAGAACATGCTTATCACAGTAAGCATCGTGCAACCTCGAAACATGAAGGGGAAGCACACACACAATCCTTCAGATTCTGTGACTAATATCGGCAAGAAGAAAACAAAATCAAATGATAGTAATATTAATGTTACCGGTGAAAATAGTATTACCCGGAGTTGGAGCAGCAGTTTTAGTAAAAGCAGAAGTAGTAACTGTAGTAGTGGTGGTGGTACTAGTTGCAGTAGTCCTGATATTACTAGTAATAATGATAGCAATAGTATTAGTAGAACTAGTAGTAGCAGTAACAGTAGCTGTAGTATTAGTATTATTATTAATAGTAGTAGAAGAGGTGATGGTGGTGGTAGTGGTGGTGGTGGTGCTAGTAGTAGTAGTAGTAGTAGTAGTCATAGTAATAGTAGGAGAGCAGCAACAACTATAGCAGAAATAAAAGAGTATTAATGATGATAAAAATACACAGAACGCAATGAAATGCTTTCAATGTTCTTTGGCTTGTTCGTATCTTAATTCCTTTAGTTAGATAGTATCACGAAAATATATATGAAAACAGACTCAAAGTACGTACACTGTGACTGTTTGTAAACTGAACAATTCCGAGGAATCGATTAGACTTTCGAGAAAAAATGTATGGCAACGTTCGATAAAAATTTACAAAAGTTCTAAATGGTATTTGAAAATTTTCAAAAATTCTTTTCGGTTCGTACTAATGACACGTGATGCGCGATTTATTTCTCCGATCGTTCTCCCTTTCTTCCACTGAATATCGAAAGAAATACAAATTCGCGATGTAATCAAGGTTACAAATATGGCGACTTCACGATTTTAAAAAAATTGACGAACATGTATATTGACATTCGAATCATTATCTTTCCAGTTACACTCCATTTGTTACTAGGATGTAAAATTTTGGCACTTGTTTGGCCGTCGATTTCGCTCGATACTTTGGCGTGCGTATCGACAGAAGCACAACAGAACAGTAAACAAAACATCCTTGTTAGTCGGGTGCGTCGTTCCATGTGAACAATTTTTACACGATAGAATGTACTCGCCGACAATTCAATTTCACAGAAATCTGCCGTTAGCACTCCGGTCTCTCGTAGGAATCCGACTGTTTTCTTTGCGCTTAAATTTACTCTTCGTTTGCAAAACAAAAAAAAACTTGTGCCTCGATAATCAAGATACAAATACCGTGAGTGTGAAGTGTCTATAAAATTCTTCGTCGCGCGAATTTGGAACAGCGCACTGGTGTACGAACCACGCACGAATGCGTGCACGAAAAAGGATCACAACACATTTTGAGAACAATTGTCACATGTACGTTGAGAAACGTCCGATTACATTTAGCAGATGCTCTGTAGTTGTTCTTCCAGTCACCGGAAGATACATGAAAATTCTCCTTTCGTCACGTTGCACGGAGAAGATTTCCATCACACAAGCCAAAACGACGAACGCACGGAAAGAAATGATTGTTGTGTGAGAATAATAAACAAATCTGGATTTGTTTACCACTTATTGGTTCACGCATTTTGAAACTACTCGTGAACAACCATCAGGAACAATGTAAAGAACATTATCTCGGCAGAGAAATCCGAAAATATTGTCGTAAACCCGATGCCACGGGGAAGAAACATTACTGTATACTCCACATGGTAATGGAATTGGAAGTTAAAAAAAAAAAAAGAAAAAAAAAAGATCGATATAAACGACGGCGAGCAACAACACCGATATGCTCTGCTCTTGTTAAACCGGTACGGCTCCCTCGCGTTCCTTTTCCTGTTGTCGCACGGCAACAGCTGCTTCGACCAGTAAGTAGAGACACTTGAACTTGTCTTTATCTTCCTCCGGTGGCGTCGGTGGCGGAGTCTCGTCCGTATGTGGACTATGAGCGTTACGCGTACTATACACTTCCGTTTCGTGTTGCACGTCGGGAGTTTGAATGAGATGCTGCCTAGGTGCGCTCCAATACGGCGCTTCGTTTCTCACCGAAGATTCGTCTTCGTCTCTGAAAGAAAAAATAAGGTTAAGCGTTAATTACGGAATGATTGACAAAGCCTGAACTAAAGTCTAATCGCAAAACTAATAAATTAACAATCTCTACCCTCGTCGCGCGGGATGGGCAATCGTCTCCTCGTAAGCTCGAGTAAGGGTAAACTATTCCGCTGGGCCATTGAGTCGTCGGACGCTCTTCCTCGCTGTGCGAGCTACTCTCGTAATCGTTCGGACTATCCTCTTCGCTTCTGAAAAAACAACAAATCAGCCGTCACCAACCAAACAGTTTTCGAATAACAGATATTTCACGATGGCCGTACGACACAAAGCTTAATCGCCACGAACCGGTACATTAATCCAGAAGGATCTTCGTAGTCGTGATCTCTGCTCCGTTTCGGGGCACTCATTCCAGCCAACGAATCCCAATTTTGGTTAGTTCTTGAGCCAAGACTCGACGACTGTTGATGGCTTCCTGCTGGCATTTTCTTACCACGACGAGATATCGTGTACTGTAGAGGATCGTGGCCCTCCCTTCGTATCATTTCCGGTAATATTCGCCGCCTAGCGTTTATGAACCAATTGCAAACCTATATTTGAGGTGCAACACACAAAATATACTTTTTATACGTGTACATTAATCGTCGTAAAAAAAAATAAAAAGAACTACATAAAGTGATGAAATGACGAGAATAAGAAAAGCAGACAATACCAACCTGCAAAACCGTGAGATTCGCTTCTTGACTCAGCGTGATCTTCTCGCTGTCGCTCGGATAAGCATTGTATCTGTGCTCGTAAAGCCATCGTTTCAGAATTTTCACCGAATGCTTCGGCAAGTTACCTCGTCGTTTTCTCACAGAATGCGTACCCGAGTGATGAAGTACTCCGGAGTGGACTTTACCACGCAACGCGTTCGAATCCTGTTCCGTATCGGAACCACTTTGGTCGTCGTCTGTACTACTCGACGAAGGAAACCGTTCCCTTCCTGAAACAATAACATCACGATATATCTTTTGACAGTCTTCATCATCGAAATTTCAAGTTTCGTCACGAGGGAGAGGGTGTAGAGAGGGGGGGGACCATATCTTCTTTATAATCTACCAGTAACTTACTAGACACAATGTTATTAAACAAACGCACATGCACAGGCACAAGTATGCACATTCAAAGTGAAACACCATATTTTCCCTTTATCAAAAAAAGGTCGCAACTCAAATACGTGCCTACATTCTCAATTGCCTCGATTTAATGTTACATGCATCGATAAAGAACGTAAAGAAACAACAGTATCCAAAAAGGAACAAACTAGGAGTAAAGAAATTACAAAATTATATAATAAAAGTCTTAGCTTCTCAGCACTCTCGAACATTCTTTCTATTTTTAGTAAGACCAGTTTCAGACATAAATATCCCTACACAATGCACCTCGTTCATATGCAACACTTCTTGTCAACAGTGTATTTAATTATCGTTACTAAGAGTGTAATTACACCAAAACAAGTTTCATTGTGATTTTATTGAAATTATGAAAACCATCAAACTACGTTTCACAAATTCGGCCATCACGTTTGAAGCATGTATAAAACAAAATCAATCTCTTAAACACAATGCTACTCGCGTCCGGCAAAACATATAACAATGTATCTGATTCGAGCAATATATACGTCTATAAAGACAGATTAGAACATTCCTCGATTTTCTCTTAACAGTTTCATCTTCCGCGGCTACTTCCTTCCAGACAACTGGAGTATGTACGCACACTTCCCCCTCCCTATTTTGATCCTTTCATTTAGCAACACAATAACTTGTTCACTCGCTGTGAAGTTATATCTTTGAAAATTGAATCAGCGGTTCTGGTTAGTTCGTACCGTCGACTAATCTTAGCACTTGAGTTTGTAGTTACGTAAGGTCCAGTAACCCGACGGTACAAAATTAGGACCCAAGCTCATCTCGGCTAGACGAAAACTATGTGTCACGATGGCGATGGCAACGACTACAAGGGTGGTAGGAACATCGTGCAGTAACAAAACTGTACGTAACATTATTGACATATAATGGAAAATGCATGGGTAATCGATTAAAACAAAAAAGACAGAAATACGCAGCTACCTTAAATATGGTCGATACACAGTTTCCTACATCAGCTAAATATACAATGAATTGCCAGCCAATTCGTGAATGCACCGTATATGTTAAGAGCGTCCCTTATCCGATAAATAATTGTCATGTTCTTAAATAATCGAATCAAGTGCCGAAAAACATTAATTTATGTGACACATACAACGCTCATAAGAAATTGTCTATAGCAATATTGTCATCATCATAATCATCACTATCGTTATACTGCTGCTGATTCGCGGCGTTATTAGATTCAAGACAGGAATATTAAACTAATTATTATTGTTGTTGTTAATGTTGGATACGTATATTATTTCTTATAGAAACAATTACAATCGAAATCTGCTTGCAACCCAAAGTCGTCGTACTGGATCCTATTGTTGGTCCAGACGCTTAAAATATTAAATTTTAATAAAAGAAGCAACGGTAACGATCCAATGTAGAAAAAAAGCTCGCACCGTGTAAAGAGAGTATTCCGTTAAAAAAAAAAAGAAAGATCCAGTCGATCTCATCGAACGTTTCTATCTCTGAAGGTGCGCCGTCGTAACAGCGACAGTCGGTGACCCGTAACACGTTTGGATGATTTCCAAAAGTTCGACGTAGCGCAACGGACGTTAATTAGTAGTGTCCTCGCCACGTTCGAAAATACTGCTAAGGCTTTTGACTTTATATCCTCTGCCGTCAACCTCCGACTGTTAAATCATCCTCGGATGTTTCAATTTGTTTTTTCGCGCTTTTTCACATGATTCATATACAATTTTTGGAATTGTAATCTTACACGGCCAATTTCTATTTCCGAAAAGCTGAAGATCGGAGTATAAATGCGACTTGACATTGTTTCCGTATATTATAAAAGAAGAAAAAGAAACAACTGTGAAACCAAATCACATTCAATAATTTTTCTGTTGAATTCTTCCTTCGAATGCATGAACGATACATGGTTGATAAAAAAAAAAGGTCGAAATCGAAAGATGCCTGTCGTTTAACCTTCCTGACATCTATTTGCCTACGCAATGTTCTGAGTATTTTGCATTGAATACATTGATTACGTACGTTAAATGCAAATACATATGCGATGTCTACATGCTGCCAGAGGATTTCGTACTTATCACTTACGCCAACTTACTCCAAGAGTACAATTTATGGAATAGTTGATACTGCGATACAAGCCACTGCAATTGCATATAGTCGAAATAACAATACGACATAGAGCCAAGTAAAATTTTTCAGTACCGTTTCTATCGTATTTGTCCGAAAATCGTCTAAATTTAGTATCCGAATGGTCTATACCATTCCCTTGTTCTCTGTTTTGCGATAAAATCAGTGTTACTTGTTCAGCAAGTATCTTATAAATTGCAAAGAAATGAGAATTGTTACAATTATTACATCCCACCCAATTTCTCTGCTACTTATTTCCTTCTCGTAGTTGATCGCGTTTTGATCATCGAGCGACAAGGATTGTTATTGTTGTTTTCTTTTTTAAGTTCTGAGAGCACGTGTTAAATCGATCTTTTACGATTCGGACTTCCAGGAGAATCGTGCCACGGGGTTTACAGCTATACTAACAAGGAGTCTCTTAACTGTATTGGCACCCGCGGCACGAAAGAACAAATACATACGCGTATGTAACAGACCCCTGGCACGCGCGCATATGTACGTACATGGACGCGTCTATACAGAGAAATAGACAGACACTTCATACGACTTTCGCTCTTCTTTGTACCTCCGTGTCCCTTCGCGTTTCATTGGCAGAAAAATCAAACTTGAAACACGAGGCATGCGTGGACACACGCCACGTGGTGCCAGAGGTAAACGGGGGGTAGAGGTTGCTTTCCCTTTCGGAGTTTTCCGATTCATACGCAACTGTTATAAGTCTTAGTAGACAATTTACTTTTTGTAAAAATATTTTAGACAATGAATTACAATTAATAACAGGAAAATATGCAGGCGGGGCATGAGAAGCTGCCCAATGCACGAAACGTAAACACAGACGCCTGCTGCAATATTTTTATGTTTCACAGAAATACAACAAACGCATTCGGATCGAGAACGGCAGAAGACAAGAGATGTTAGGAGGGAAGATGGGCGCCAGTTGCGCAACAAGCACGATTTTCCATGCCAAGAAGTCTACAACTTAACTGTAGACGATTGATCTTAAAGATGATTATACGTTTTTAGTCCTTAATAAAAACAGTTTCTTACGCAAGTTTGTGTAAAATGTACTAATAAAACACAGTCTATCCAAACTGTTCATCGGTTGTTTCAGAAAATGTACCCCTTATCGAGGATTTCTTTTGTTTCATGAAGCTGATTGGAACAGATCGTCACTGATCTTACCTGCTGCAAACATATTTGTATGTTGGGATGAAGCTGAATTGTCGTTACACGGTATCGCTAACGAGGGCAATGGTGATACGGTGCGATGACAGTCTGTGTCTCGTGAATGACGTCGATGAAACCGTTGCTGATGATCGTTTTGATGATTATGTTGATGATGTTTGTGCTGCTGATGATGGTGGTGGTGGTGATGGTGGTGGTGATGGTGATGATTATCGTTACTGCGACGACGATGGCGACGACTACGACGACCACCGGAATGATAATCTTCCTGCTTCTGTGGATGTCGATGGTGATGATGTTGATCATGATAGTAGTGATTATGATACTGATGATGGTATTGTTGTTCTGTACCTGTTACTTTTTCGGTACTGGTTTTCTGTTCCAAATGCATAGCCGTTGGTGGTAGCATGACACTCTCCCCTTCTCTCTCCCTCCCTCCCCCGCCCCAACACCAGCACTCTCTCTTCTTTTCTCTCGCTCTGTTCCTCGTTGTATTCAGGAAAACGCAAGATGTTCGATGTTGCGCGAGTACCTCCTCAATGAAGCATCAAAATATTTCTGTACCGAAATTTATTACGTCTGGACATTTTGTATAGATCCAAATTCTCACCAATCGTTGGACGATGCATTTCGAATCATTCATATCCTCACGTCGTCCATATTACAATGCTTACAAATAAATAACGAGCGTCGTTTATTGCATTACCATCGTTACATTTCTTTTCTTTTCCTTCTTTTATGTACGTATCGCGAACGTTACAGTTTACATTCAGAGAGAGACACGCAAGATTTTCGCCCCGTTTAACAAACGTCGCAGTGACGTACGTACCGACTGTTCAATGATCATAACCCCTACTATTTTCTTTTCCGTTAATAATCAAGTACAGTTTCGTTCTGAAGGATCATACGGAAAGGAATACCGAAACCAATGACATGCCTCGATGTTGTTCTCAGCGCGGCTGCACTCGACGAATTCCCAAAGAACGTTTGGCTTTCTTCTGTTACAGATTCTCGCTTTCTCCCTTCGTATTCCTGACCTTGCGTCAAATTTGTTTTTTTTTTCATGTGTGAAAACAAATCAATCTCGATCCTGTTACTCTGTCTCTTACGTTTTTAAGATACTTTCGTCGTGACAGTTCTTACAACATGTCAGTTCGCAAGAAAAACGAAAAGAACTTTTTTTCTTTTCGGGAACTGACCTTACACTTCTTCACTAACAGATATCTGTAACGACTGAAAAATAATAAACCAAAAAGCAAGGATACATCTTCCGTCATTCGCGTTTAAATTTCAAAACCGACCGAAGTCCGTCGCACGACGTTCAGGACGCGACTGGGCCAACCATGTTCCGAAGCCGGCTTGACAGTGGTCTGACAAGACACGACCGACGACGACGACGAGCAGGAGAGACAAACGCAAGAATGAGTGCATGAGTACATGACAGAGAGGGAAAAATCTGTGCGCTCGCGCGTGAACCCACTTTCCGCTTCTCGGCCGGCTAGCTATTGGACTCTCTCTCCCTCCGCCCCTCTCTCTCACTCGCTCTCGCCCTCCCCTCTAACCCTCGCACTCTCTCTGTCGTAGCTCTTTCCTCCTGTACATCTTTCCCGCCATTTAGACTTCATCGTTATACGCCGAGACCTGTTGGCCCGTTGTCCTAGTAACGATAGCGTGTGTACCCCCACCCTCCTCTTTGTACATTACACAGATAGTCTGGTTCTTGGCGGGAAACGCGTTATGCAGCAGCTGACCTTATCTCGTTTTCGGATTTAAAGTTCTTTAACTTACAAACTTCCGAACCTTCGAAACGTCGACCACGTGATTTTCTTATTTTTTTTGAAAATAATTATTCATTTTTTATTTTAATAAAATGTCGATTATCTTTCGAATCACTGTAAGTTAACTGAAAAAAACAAAGAACCTATCTTTCGCTAAAACCTATTGTGAAAACATGCGGCACAACTAACCACGTGTTGAAGTTTGATTGTGTGTAAAGGGAAAAGAAAGTTATACAAGTTTATCGTACGTGTCGATGTCGATTATGAGAATGTATATTTGTTCACACTATGGAAGGTGAGACGGACGATACGAAAGAAGCGATAACACAAAAGATAAGACTAAAAGATAAAGCATATCTGGGAACAGAAAAAGCGTGGATATTAAGATCGAGGGACTAGTAGAACCATGAAATGTGTCACTTAAAACGTCTCGGTGCGACATTAATGCTGTTACTCTGTGGTTTCAAGTGCAATCGGTTTTTTCTCATTAACCCCTAGCAATAGTGAAATTGCCCTATGAGGGAAGTACATTTACTCTTCACAACGCTTTATGCAGACTTTAATAAAAGTTAAACGATTATTGTTTGTATTATTAACCGTTTTTATTTTTCCTATGTTGAATGACGATTCCGAAAAGATGTAAACATATATGTATACATATATTTATTAAACACTATAACCACTTATATACCGCATTGGGACCACTTTTACGTATTGTCCTGCAGTAGGTACTCGAAATGACTAAAAAACGTACAAATCACGAAAAATGCAAGTTCGTTTCAATAAGAGAATCTTTACGATATTTTATGTCTATTTGTTGTCTGTTCCTGAATTTTTGATAAGAGAAAACTATATGTATCTTTATCTTATCAACGAAACCTATGTCCTATGTCAGTTTCGATAGGTGATGCTCGTAATACGATAAGTTGGTTATACCATATTCCTCTTGCTCCCTTTTCTTATCTCTCAGTCGGTAATAAATTAATTTTCGTTCGTTATCATGATGCCAGCAACTTAAAGTAATTGCTTTTTTATATGTTCCCGTTTAATCGAACAACGCATAAAAGTATTCTATCCTTGTCGTTTTAATTTATTCAACCTTCTAGTCGTCTCGATTCACCCCAAAATCAACAGTTATTTAATAGCGCTGGAAGCAGCAAATTGGTATATAAATCGGAAAAAATGAATTTTCGAGTAAATGTGAAAATAAATTAAAAACTATGATTCGTTCGCGTTTAGATAAACCACTTTCAGACGTAAATGTGCTTCGTTTCATAAATAATTGCACATAATTATTTTTGTATTCAGCAAGACAGTTAGTATTATTTACAGATACGAAAATACAACTTTAGATACAAAAAAGAATATCGTTCAACGACATTCGGAACTCGAAGAAATCGTTTAGTGACTTGTCTCTAAGTGCTCTGCGCGTATTCGTTAGATTCCTTAAACGGTTCAAGCGAATACTGAATCGTTTTTACAGCCAGTGAACAAATTTGTGCCTCTTATTAGCTGTCCACTGCTAACACTAACCGAACCGAACCAATGTCGGTTAAGTTTTTTTTTGTCATAAGGACTTAATAAAAACCTGTCTCGATTGCGGGATTGTCTTAAAAAAATTCTATCAAGAAACAAAATATTCATTGGAAATGAATCCGCGTGTAAGTTACGAAACCAAAAGGAAAGAGTACATTTAACTTAAAACTGTACATACATACATACGTACATGCATAGGTACATATTTTTATATTAAAGAAACGTTTTCTATGCGATCGAACTAATAAACAAGAAGGATGTCATCCATTTCAACTAATAACCCGAAAATTTAACAAACCGTAAATGTAAATTGAATTGCGGGCCTCCTGGTCGATGTTTAGGTCTGGAAGTCTAGAGAAGCCTGAAGGCAGCTGACCGACCCAAGCTTGGTGCGGCTAGGCTGCGGAATCTTTCGCACGGGTGTTTCGGGAGCAAAAGAGAGCTAAGCTTCGAATCGTCGACGTGCAAAGAAACATCAAATTAAGAGGGGAGGAACATTCCTCGTAGGTCAGCGCATAGAACGATTTTAGCTACGGTCTTTGAGCTACTTGTGTCCCGCGTTGCTTCGTGGCCAGCTCGTATCAGGAATCGTTTAGTTTCGATAAATGTTCCGCGTTGTCGTTTCCGTGCACGGAATTTTTTCTCAACTTTATATTTAGCTTTGCAATGTCTTGCCTTCCAGAATTTGTTTCCTGTCGATCGAACAAACCCCACAATCATATCGTTCCATTTCCTAAGACTCGTATTAACATTTCCGGCTGTATTAGTAATTTGCCCCTCGATGTACTCCACCTACGATAGCCTATACGCTCTGCGTCATTTATACGATAACCTCAAACTTCGAATAAATAACCCAAAGAAAGAAAGGGCTAAAGATAACGATACCGCGAGACTCATAAGTTCCTGTTGCTAACGAATTTATCACCGAATCAGCTCCACACAATTGGTTGATTCGCGTCCAGAAGTTAGAACAAAATGCTGTTCGTCGATTGCGAGTATTATCAAACGATCTATTACGTGTATCAGATTATACAAGCACGCGTATTCTATACCGAAGTACTTATTCCCTTCTCATTTTTCTCGAACTTCCAGAATTCATGGTGTATCGCGTTATTGGTTAGGCGGCCGGTAAAGAAGTAAATCGAAAACTTCCTCAGAAGTTATTGGACACAGCCGAGTAGGGACGACTGGCACGAGTGACTACGACTGCGCTATCGGTTACGTAACGAAACGAAGATTACGGTGAAACCGTTCTGCCATAGTTTAACGGAATACATTTCACTTAATTTTCAGCGCATTTTTTCACTCACTAATCTCTTCGCTGTCCTTTCCTAATCTTCTATCATTCCCTACGCCTAACCTGTCATGATGACAATTTAAAAGCAATGGTCAATTTAATGACTAGCAATGGCAATCACGCTATGCCGTTCTCCGTTAATCAACGAATCGATTTCGAAACATACCCTTGAGAAAATAAAAGTAATATCTATCACCTAAATTAATGTCATGTAGAGAAAAATAAAATACTATAAGTTTGCAATTTTTCATACTAAAATATTGAACACAGTTCATTGTTGTGTCCGGCAAACAAGTTGAAGAAATCTTGTACTCGACAATTTTGAACTAGTAGCAGACACTCCAATGCATTGTAACGTTAAGACAAGTTAGTCGCGACTCGTAAATCGGTTGTATAGAAAGCTTTGCAAAGAAAAAGTGTTTCATTAATAATAACAATAATAATAATGGATATTATTTATATTACTCCTTCTGCTACTAGTAGCACTATTATTACTATTATTAGGTGTGTGTGTGTGTGTACGATCTCGCGCGCGTATTACACAATACTCTCGTGTCTTTTCAAACGAGTTTCACTGGCCATTGACCAAAGCTAGATAAAGTCGTGTATCGCGACCCATTTACCGAGTTGCTAATCTTGGACTCTAATCCGAACTTGATTTTCCCCTCGTTATTTCAACGAAACATTTTCTCATTCATGCGATATTCATGGACGCTGCATCGTAATCATTACGCATCCATATACACATAAGCAGTAACTCGATGAATTTCATAAATTATACTCAATGTCAACTGTCTTGCGATTACCTAGTTGTAATTCAAAAAGTAAACAAAACGTACGTATAAACACTACGAACATTGTTACACATTCTTCGCTCAAAAATATTTCCCACGTACTGTCGCGAGAAATTTAGATGATACAAGAAAAAGAAAACGAAAAAAAATTACTTAAATCTAAGAACAGGCAAACATTGCATACCTACTTCCGTTAGATCTGTTCCGTATCTGTGTCTCATCTGTTACGCAAGCGTAACACGAATACGACACGAGTATATTCAGCATTTATCCGTACGTATAAATGCTTAACAATTTCATCGAAAATATGACAAAATTCTCCGTACATTTAGTTTCAACAAAATTATTACAATCGTTTTATGACTTGTTGGAGCTGTATCTATTCGAATAATGTGATGCGATCACCAGTTTTTCAGTGAGATTTTTTTTTAATTTTGATAAAGGATTGCTTTTTTGTTTTAAAAACATGTAAAACGGCACAAGTATACATTTTAGACTGGTGTAATCTCATTCATCTGGTAATTGGAAAATTTTGTCACGTATGAAACGTTTCGCGACAACGGAAACAAATCTTATAGATAGAGTACGTAGACACATTACTGCAAACTGCCAATAGTAACGACGCAACGAGGAGACAAGCAACCGCGCGTAAACATATTCGTCCACGTACGATAGGTACGCGTGCACACAAAACGACCAAGCAAGCGGCCGGGCAGGCAAGCAGGCAAGCAAGCAAGCAGGCAGCAGGCGGGCAAGCAAGCAAGCATGGAAGGCATGACGGAAAAAGCAGAATGACAGTTGGTAATTATAACGAGGAACGGATTCCGTGGGGCAAGTCTGGTGAACCCCGTAGAAGTAACGAAGTCCGCGCCGTGGCGCGCCACCACGTGCCCGACCAGATAGCTGGTTCGCTGACTGCGTGTTGGCTCGGTCGCCACGCGCTGTAGCATCATAGATGATGGCGTCCCACGATATAATTTTCAATCTACTAGAAATACGAGACTTGGTCCAAAAACTATACATGAAACGAATTGAAATCGTGGAATTTCGGACACCATCGAATATTACAAATGCAAGGATTGTTCAATCAATTTGCACTTACCGACGCGATGGTCCATAGCGATGAAATCAAAGTAAGCGTTATATACGCGCGGTGTAGTAATATCCTCGTGGATCAAATAAGTACGTTTACTCGATACTTGGTCAACTGTCAAACAGAAAAGAACTTGTTAAAGGGACTAAAAAAATATACTGTCCGACCGCGATTAAAAATCACCCGGCACGTGTGGCAATCAAACGACTCAAACGAACTAATTGCTTTTTTCGTTCAAAACAAATGTAAAAATGATACGAAATTGAATCGACAGTACGTGCTACAGAATCTTATACGAACAGGATGGAAGAATTGCACGATCACGAAATTTGCAACGTTCGCGGTAAAGAAACTAACCAATTCGATTTTTACTGTTTACGATGTTCAGATGTATGGTCGATGAATGAACAGCTACACTAAAAGATACAACACTGTGTCCACATCGTTCGTTGTATAGTTATCACACGGTGAGACTTCGCGGCTTCTTTTCCTTGTCGCGTTTTCTTCGCAGACTCAGTGATCTGTCGTTCGACAACTCACCGGCGTGTCTCCCCGAAGTTTTCCTGTGTTTCGTTCACTCGCGCTGTGTTTTTCCACCCAAATTGCTTCCCGTTATAACTAATTTCTCGATATTTATGACAGATAAACACTACGAATGCGGCGGGTTCTCGTGTCGTGTGCGCCAGCGTCAGTAAGATTGACAGTCGGCGCTGATGACAGACAGGTGCGCCCGCCTTCCGGCCTAACAAGTCGGCAACCTACCGTCGTGCTAGCGTATCTTTTTCTGTCGCTAGCATACTCGTCTGCCCGCCAAGCCACTTCCTACGGTATACTATTCTCTCCTCCATTTAACATACTACTCCTGCCATCTACCGCTGTTTGTTTTAATTGCACTTTCCATTCGTACTTATAGAGAATTACATTAAAGAACCAGAAAAGCTACAAATTTTTTTACATAAATTCAACTTTAACGCGTAACGACGAAATTCAGGGACAAGGAAAAAAAATAAAAGAGACAAATGTGTTTCGTTTTGCTGTCTTGCTTCGTATTACATTTCCTAACCATACATTTTAATGTCATTCGTGTCAATAATATTTGACAGATGTATGTAACAACCTACATTACGCTTTGCCGTTTTTGCAAATTTATTTAACTTACAAGACGTATTATACTATGGACTGTTTTACATTTAGAGATAAATTTTGAATGAATAATTTAAAGCAGATCCAAGCGATCAATTGGCATATAATCTCTTTCTCCTTTCTTCATTTGCTCCCTGCGTACTGCTTGTATCATTTGTATTCGTTTTTGTCGTTTTGTACGATACAAGCATTCCTTTAAATCAAGGACCAGCAGATTGCATTTTTCCTCTCCCTTCTTAAATCCATAAGCTTCCACGCAATCTGCAAGTCGTAACTCAAAATTTTTGCAGACTGGATGAGTTTGTGCATTGTACGCAGCATTCAAGTCATTGAAGATACGATTTCTCAAAGGGTTTATTGTGCAATAGGTTGTCATTCTGAAAAGTATAAATTGACAATCTTAATAAAAGTATAATAAGACAAGTAAACACTAAACACATGAAAGATTATATAGGAATATATTAAACATTCAATCAATCTAATCTTACATAAAGTGGTTATTTGGTTTCGAAGAAACGGCACAATCCCTTCTCAACGAAAGTTATGTAACACTGTATACCAATATACACTACTGTACACCACTGTACACCACTGTACACTACTGATATCAGATGCTGTCAGATGCTGGATTATCATAGCATATACATATAATAGACTGTGCGGTCTTATGGTAGGGATGAAGAGAGATCGAAGGTCAGAAGTAGCGCTGGAGTAGCTCCGCTCTTGCTCCCACATCGTAGAGGGAGGGGAGAAAGCAACTAGAGGGCGATGAGGAGACGGAATCTGCACGCATGAAATTCTCCAATAACCGTAGGAGAATCCCCCACCAACAGCCCCATTAGAAAGAAAGAAAAGCTACTCCAGTTATTGTCCTCTCTCTCTAGTGCTAACTTCATCCTTACCATAAGACCGTGCAGTCTATTCTACATGTCTATGAGAATCATTATAAAAAATATAGAAAAAACCACGCAATTTGCGATTAAATATATTCTCTGTATAATCTTTTTATATGGAATAGTAAATGTGACCACAAATACATGTGGCACAATCTACGACGAAAATGTTCAAGCTGCAATGCTATAATGCAATCGGTATTCTGATCTTCTCATTATATAATATCTAAATGGCGCTACATCAAAGACATAGAAGATTGTCAGTTATGTTTACTACTCATTTCTCTCGCAATAAAATACATCGCTTTTACCCTCAAACGTTCAAACGCGTAAATTTGGTTCCTTGTTCGAGTACAGAAATAAATGTTAATTAAACCGAAGGTGGTTCTCTCATGTAAATGTGGCATAAGTTTTTTGTAGTAAGTGGTGGGGCCTCTTCCTCGACGCTGTTTTTCTTCCAATGGAAGCCGAGTTTGCTATTGAGTTATCATGGTATACCCTGGCTGTACCTTCGCGAACAAATTGACTTCCACTAGGGGAAAAAAGTGACATAGGGAAAGGACCTCCTATCGCTGGGTAAATTTAATTCAAGTACGGAAATAAATGTTAAATTAAATGTTAATTTGACATAAATTTCAACAATTCCGGAGACCAAGTGATAGAAGGCCTTTCTCCTACACTGCTTTTTCCCCTAGCGGAAACCGAATTTGCTCGCGAGGGTATATTACCTATTTATCGACGATCAATGATGTATATGGACTATCAGAGATGTCTCTTCATTCGATGACCAGAGAGGAATCGAGGAAGGAAAAAAGGTCAGGAAGGAAGGGTTTAGGTCGAGACGAAACGGATGTGGTCCGTTGTGACGTCTGACTATCGAAATAATTGTATATCCCTCTTTAAAGTGTTCTCAGAATAGGAGTTGTTGCATAAACATCGCATGTTTTTATGCGCGATTCCTCGTCGAAGCATCGTTGGATTGACAACAGCATATTCACCCTTGCAAAACAATGGCGACTTTCCATAAGAAGCACCTTCATTCATCCAATGTAACTATAAACGCCGTATTTTTCGATCTGGACAACACTCTCATCGAGACTAGGAAAGGCGACAATCAAGCATGTCGAAAGGTATGCTAATATATTTACAGTAATATCATGTATTAAAACGGTCAGTATTGCCGAGGATACTAGAAATATGCGCGTGATGTGTTCTTCCCGTAAGGTGCGCGAAATCAGTCTTCGGTTCGATATCAGAAAAACGTAAAAGCTCGCACTCGTGTCGACAATAATTGATTTAATTATTTCGTCTACATTTTGCTTATCGTTTTTCCTATATTTTAAAAAAGTTTTGTACTGGTTATGTTCCCATATACTCTCTCATTTCCATTTGGACATCGACGACACATGAGAAGTACATACCAGTACCTAAAATTGGTGCTTGTCGGTAATGTTGGGTACGTCATGAAAAAGGTATGGGGGCTTCAGAAGCCCTCCTATCGACAGTGACACAAAAATATAGTACATGATCGGTCTATCTTATACCTCGTCTGTGGTTTGGATATGAAGTTCGTCCGAAAATAGAAGCCTCTGTGTAACACGAGCCGGCTCCCTGATATAGAGCTTTCTCTCGGGCGGTTATTTTTAACCGACCCTACTGGTACTGTCCAGACGCTCGATGCAACGTAGAAAAAGCGAACAAGCACGTTACTGAAGGTTTTCACGATCTTAAGATACCAGTTCAAGCGTACTGTGTGCATTTACACTTAAAACATTCGCGTACTGTGTGTGCGTTATATTAGGGAAAGGTTATATTATGCTCGTATCGTACTGAAAAAACTAACAATTGCAAAATCATTTTTTTCGTCAAACATTAATATAAACAGTCTGTAGTAGTATTCCTCTTGTAATGAACAGTATGGTCTAATTAACCAGTGGTACATATTACACATTTGTAATAAAAGTAAGGTACCGCACAACGTCATTAACCTTACATTGGCAGTAATCCATTGGATGGTAATGTACTCATGTTTGTGGAATAACGTTCGTGGTGGTATAACTTTATTTTTGTCCTGCTAAGTGAGTGTGTCAAAGGGCAAGGCTAGTTTCAAGGGGTTTGCTCTGGGAGTACTGCCAGTTGGCTTTTAGCTGTGTCATGTGAAAGATGCAATCCTTGGTGATATCTTGTTGAACACCTCATAAATAATTATCCGTCTAACCAAGAACCTGTGAACCAAAAAGCTTTGTTTGAATTATTGTTACTACAAACGAAAAGCAAGTTTTCGAAAATATTTTACAAACATAAAATAGAGACATTTAATAACATACATTGTAACAAATAAATCGTAACAATGAGCATCCCAGAGAGTGTGAAGAAGTGTGCAGCTATATTAAAATCTGTGGAAAATGATTCAGAAAAATTCGCTGCCTTATTTATGGTTACAAAATTGGTGGATAACAAGAATTGTACACCGGAGGATAAAAAGATATTATTTGAAGCCATTGGGTCAAAATTTCTAAAAAAGTTATTATCCACTCAAACAGTTCCTGTGGATTGTCCTCCACAAGTTTACAAGTCAGTAGCACTGTCTATACTTTCGGCATTTTGTGGAGAACCAGAACTAGCTTCTCATTCTGATATGATTGCTCATGTCCCAGCATTGCTTGAAATTGTGTCCCAAGTTGACGAAGATGCAGCTGATGACATGTTAATTATTGTTAGTGAGGCTTTTGCTTGCTTACAAAGTATTGCACAATATCCACCAGGGCAAAAAGCTTTAATTGAACAAAAAGCAATATCAAAAATGTGTGACATTTACTCAGAAAAGAGTTTTCAAACAGATCAAGCGTTAAATATTTTAGTTATGTTAGTTGGAAGATCTGGTTCAGATGCTTGGGATGCAACAGACAATGCACCCTTTCATGCTATCATAAATAAAATTGCATTAGACTTTGAAACTGATCACACAGAGAGAAAATTTGAATTGTGCACAATTTTACAAGCTTTATTGATGTCCTGTAGAAGGGACGTCATTTTTGAAACTTCTAAAGAGGAATCTTGGCCGTTTAGTATTCATAAAGCTCTATCAGATATTCTTGGATCAAAAATTGGTAAATGTCAACGTGATCCAGCATTGAAGCTTGCTTCTGTGATGATGGACCTATTGGGGGCTGAATGGACATTGTCGGATAAAGAAAAACCAAAAGTATTTTTCTTATTATTAATTCAATTAGCATCCATAGAAGTTAGAATGCAATTAGAAGGCAAACAACTCAAAACTGTTATGGCGAATGTTGATTTGATCACATCTTGCTTTATTATACTTGAAATTTCCCTTACCTACATTATTACTGACCAACTAGACTTGGAGGAGAAAGAAAAGCAGTCTCTGTACACGGCACTAAAAGGAGCATTTGCTGCAATTATAGGCCTACTCACAGCAGTCTCTAAAATGAAAGACTTAACAGATATTAAAGAAAGAGTATTTATCTGTGCTGTGGTAAGAGTATTGGCAGCTTGGTTAGCCCAAGAAACAAAAGCTATGCGTCCTCAAGTTTATGCAGTATTGCCTTACATTCTAACAGTAGCCAATGATACCTTTTATGCTTATCGAAACAGAAAATTGGCAGAGAAAGCTAAAACAAATTCTAAACCAAAATCCGATGAAGGAACATCATCTGGAGAACCAGTTGTTCATGATCCTTTAAGCGAAGTTGATGTATTGAGATTGTTATTACCAGCTTTGTGTTATTTGGCTGTTGAGGAGGATGCTAGAAAGATTTTACTTAAATATAAACAGGAAGAAGTTTTATTTGAATGTTTATCTTATCATTGGACAATCATTCATTATAAAAAACCACCAGTCCCAAGGTCAGAAAGATTGAAGGCATTAAAAGAAGCAGAAAAAGGAGAAGATTTGGAGCTCTATGCTTCAGAAGCAATGAAAGATTCAAGAACAGCTATGGTTTCTGTTTGTAATGTTCTAATGAACATTACTGTCTTAGAACCAAAGCTAGTGGAAGAGTCGCCAACATTTGTTTCGTTATTGAAATTTATTTTTAATAATCTCCCAGAACTTAAACAAATCCCAGAAAATTTGGTTCTGCATGGGCATTTAGCAGTTTTAGGATTATTATTGTTGAAACAGCAGGCAAAACGTGTAAAGAAAAATGATTTTTCCATATGTCGGTATATTCAAGCTACAATAAGATTCTTGTGGGATGCATACATAATTGATGAGAGTAATGATCCAACAGAACTTGTTGTTTCTATTCTATATAAAGAACGATGGATGGAACTTATGGAGCTGTGGTTTCTTGGAATGCAAACAATGGCTGGAGTTTTAAAAGTAGTACCTTGGCTTTCACAGTTTACCCTTGAATCAGGGTGGGCTGAAGAAATTATTGAAATTCTTAAGAAAGTAAAAATAGGAAGCCTTCAACCAAATGTTAAGTCTGCCTTCGAAGACCTTTTGTGTCATTTAGTTAAAGCAGATCAAAATGTTTCTTCTGTCCTGAAGAAATGTGGAGCTTTAACTGTTTGTAGAAATCATCGTATGATGGAACTTGGGAAACATCTTTTTGGAGATTAAAAGTAGTGTGAAGACAGAAGTACAATTTGTGTTTTAATAAAAAATACCAAATTCATTTACATGATTTCATGCTATTCAATATTTTTTTCGAATTCAAGTGTATTTATAGATACATTTCTTGATAATTCTATTTTGCCGAACGTATATATGTTTTCTAGTAATGTCTTCTATTTACAATTTTATGAAACTGTACACAGTAAGAATCCAAATATAAATTTAGGTGGCAATCATATCTAGAAATAGTTTCCTGGCAAGCAAATGACTTAATGAATATCTGTATGGATCAAATAGTTTGTAATGCTTTACATATTGAAATATATTTAAATTCTAAATATTTTTACATTTTGTATTAAAATATAAAATGATAGGCTACTAAAAATTTTTACAAACTAGATTTGTATTTACAGTTGCTGTACTTTCAGAATGTATATACTTAAAATAAATGTTCATGTATATTGAAATGTTTTGTAACATAACAAATTGTTTTCTTATTAAATTAAATTGTTTTGTAAAGTATTTTCTCTTTTAAATTATTATCCCTCCAGTATTAAAGAATTCAATGATTGCAGCAAATGAAATTGTTGAAGCGTGTCAAAATTATATTTAATATTAGTATATTCAATTTATGACATAGGATCTGCAGTAATAAATATAATTGTTAACATCCTAGAATCTTTGACTAAGGCTTTTATGGTTGGAGTACTATAAGTTTGTTGTTGGCACAACTGATTTTGTTGTGATTACAGCAACGACCGCGGGTGCCACTTCGAGTGTCCACTAATCGGCTCCACTATTTCAATGAATCAATGCATTTTCTAGGTAATCATCAAAAAATGAATTAAGTGACCTAAACTCCTAACTGATCGTTTATATCCTCTTTTCCCAAAACTGTAGTTAAGTCATTAAACTCCACATTCAATATTTGTTCTTTTTATCATTAAGTACCACATCTTTCTGATTGATTTTATTAACACAACTCAGTTTTCCAATCATTTAGATTCATTACTGTACACTGTATTGAATGTGTTAGAAAGTGCCCTGACAATGTGATTTACTCATTGGATGCTTGGCGTACAAGTTTATGGAGTAAAGTGCTCGGAGAAAAATACTCATACTTAGCTCAAAGAATTTATGAACGATGGTTGTGTCTACGATATTATTATTTAGCACTGTCATCAGATGTAATTTCCATGCTAAAACAGTTGAGGATAAAATACTTCCTAGGTTTGATTACAAATGGCCCTTCAAATGCACAATGGGAAAAGATACGCAAACTTTCATTAGAACAGTACTTTCATGTTATCTTGGTATCTGGAGATTTACCATGTGAAAAGCCGGAAAGAGAAATATTTAAAAAAGCATGTCGATTTTTAAACATTAAACCAGAAAAATGCTTAATGGTTGGCGATAAATTGGAAACTGATATTCTAGGTACTTTATTTTTATTAAATAGCCTTTGTTCCCAGGGATATTGAAGATTTTAAAACTACAATTTATGTCGGGAGAAATTTCACTTAGTTAAAGAATGTATTATTTTCACACAGGTGGGATAAAAGCTGGCTTCGGAGGTACAGTTTGGATTCCAATCTCGGATAAACCACGTTTGCTAAAAGAAGATCCCCAACCAGATTTTACTATATGCCATATAACAGATCTTTTAAATGTTTTAAATAGAGGTCCTGGTGCTCCAGAACTTGAAGATACTTCTTCAAACGCATCAGATGGTAGCTGATGTGGAAACAAAGAAATTTATTTCTTAATTTTTCATAAAATATCATAGTTATTAGGAATGAAATTTTTTGTTACAAAACCTTTTTCGTTTCACTGATAACATCGAAACGATTCCTCGCAACTAAGTACTATTGTTTATTATAGTCAACTATAATAACATAATTTATTACGTACGGTTATGAAAACAATTCAGACACATTTTTTTTTTTAGAAAATGTCTGCTTATTTTGGTATTAAGTAGAAAGAAGTAGAAGTATGGACTGCTAGATAACAAATGATTAGTAATATTATATATAAAGAAAAGGGGCAATATCAATTTTGACATATTTTGTTCTTCTTTTTTTTATGTTTTGCTACCAAGACAACCAGTTGAAGTTTTTAATTTTTGCTATTATTTATGTAAAATTATAATTTCAATTTTATAGGGACAAGTAAGAATTTTTTCTTTGTCCTTTCTTCAGTACTTGTTACTTAATTCAGTATATAATACTTTTTTTGTTTCCTTTTTTTTTTACATGTAGCGTATATAAAATAATTACGGGTTTGAGTCACAAATATGTATGATAACTATTTATAGGTGAAAAAAAGTACAACTTACGTACAAAGTGTATAAACACATTTGGATCTATATAGAAATAAGGAAAGGATGATGTACGGTTAACGAAAGATAACTGTTTCAGTTTTATATAAAATATGTAATTTTATGTAATATATGATCCGTGCACTAAACATAATAGCGTCTGTACATTGTCTGAAGCGATTGTATTATTGAAAACGTGTAAATATACGTTTGTAATTATAATATATACGTTTAATATATAGATGGTATATATTGTATAAATAGATCACGTATGTATTATAATTATCCGTGTGTATCTACAGTATGTATTTTTTCACTACATATTTTGTCTTTGTCGATACTGTAATGTACAAACACGATAAAAATATGACGATGTAAAAACAATGAAAAGACTTATTTCTATTAATAAAGAGGTATAATGAATAAAGTTAATAATTTCATAAATTAACATGTGTAGTAGGCTGCCCACGAAACTCAAACTTTTAATCAAATACTTTTTTATGAGCTTTAATTATTTTTAATGATTTTATATTACGCAACTAATATGTTTTAAATTCGGACGACTGTATCGCCTTGCAGTATCAGATCATGTGTCGTAAAACTTTATTCCCGTTCTTCAACGTTGTGTGAATCGATGTATTCTGTTAAACTTGGTTGAGGCGTATTATTTGCACTATTAGTTATATCGTCATCGCTCGATCGTTTTGTTCTCGACGGTATCTGAAAGATACCAAAGGCAATAAAATTGTTTTACTAATGAAGAATAATTACGATAAAAATGAAAACTATTTCTTGCCAATATTTCAATTAACGTACTGAAGTCGTGTGAATTATATCTTTGCTTTTGATAGAAAGTTTTTTATAAATCTGTTGAGCTTGTACAGGACCGATATTAGATTCTATCAACGATGTAAGTACATCTCTCTCGGTTAGAACTAGTTCCGGATTTGCATCAACTAATACAACCGATTTAATGCTACTATGTCTGCAGCGTCGTTTTCCAGTTTGGATTGATTTTAACTTGTCTACGACTTCATTTTCGTTTAAATTTTTCGGTGGTGTCGGCGGTCGAGGTTTTTCATGATTATATAATCGTTGATTCAGAACAAGATCATCGAATTCCTCGTCATCTGAGTCCTCAGACATATTTAAAGCGAGTTTCAATTGATAGATTTCATACATCATTTTATTCTGTTCGGGGATAGGTAATACGTTACTTTGACATTATATTCGATCAAATTTCAAATTGGATAATAAAAATTCAAGTGTAATTCGGACCATATTCAGAAATTCTTTATTTCTTTCCAAGTGTTTCTTAAACACATCTCGCAACTGTTCATCTGTATACAAACCGCTGTGTAGTATTTCCCGGGTAATTTCATACACAAAATTGATATATTTCGCTTCATCCTCTTTTACGTGTGATTTCTGATTGCACGTCACGTCTGTGGATACTTGATCGATTTCGAAACTCTCGTTGCGTCTTGGCGAATTTACCGCCATCGAGGAACGATCGATTTCTTGCATTTGAAAGTCGGAAACGGTTTTGTAAAGCATTGAATCTTTCTCGTACCTACATTGTCAGGTATTTTTGAGTTTAGATAACCAGGTAAGGGGCATATACCTGTATTAATTAAGATTCAATGAACTCGAAAAATATTTATCGGAAAAATTTTTATTCACCTGTGTTGCGACATGTCTTGATGCTTAAACGTGGTATTCGTCGTTTGTTGATTTATTTCACCATCGTTAGATGTAAACGTTTCTATTTTATTCACTTTAAATGCCGACGATCTCGCAGAAATTATATCATTGTGCAGTTTTGACTGTGAACAAATCACATCGTAATCATAACAGTCAGGAAAATATTGTTGGTCCTCACAGTGGTATAGATATCTTGGGTCGTAAATCATTCGTAGAACATCCTATTTATTAATTAAAATACTCATTACACCTTGTACCGTAATTGTTTAACGTTCCCAAAGACAAAAAAACCTGTATTCTTTTTTTCAAAATCAACTTCAGGTTTTGCCTAAGTCCTTTTTAATAATAATAAAGAAAGTGATATTAATCCTAAGTTTACTTTAGAAATTGTGCAGCAATATGTTTAATAGAATACTTAGTTAGATACATTGAAATAAAATTTGTATTGAATTTGGTTGCAAGATGTTGCATGAGTAATTTACCACTGGATGATGCAGAGTATCGTATGCTAATCGATTGATTACGTCATTCCTAATCCCTGTTTTCGTAAATCGTGGTTTGCAATTGACTTGTTTGCAAAATTGTTTTCCTTTGCTTGTATAGTTTTTGTTTCTTGCGTCGATAGCAGATTTCGCCAGTAAAACGCGTCGTAAGTGTGAACTCATCGAATTGTATGCCGTCAATTGCTCGAAATAGTTTTGCCCACTATGATTATACGCTGAATTGAAAATTTTAATACTGGTTATTATTAATTTACTGATTTTTCTATGGTACTTAAAATATAAAATAGTGAAAGAATGCTATCACATCATTCATACCAGTACTTTTGAGATTAGTTTCACTCCTATTGCATTTCGTCATAATGGCAGATTGTTTCACTATTTACAATTGCAATATTTTTACTTTATTTCATACTAGATCTAAGTATATGGAACTGAAAACTATTATTGTATACACTTAAAATTTTGAGCAGTAATCACTTATAGGTTTTGTCTTAAATCTGTCTGACAACCATATATACCTTGCGTTACAGTGAATATATGCATCCCCTGAAAATTGTTTTACTATCTGTTGCTAAGCAACACACACGAGTTATGCATTTTATGAATAAAAAATCTTGTCACAAAAAATGTATAGATTTGTAAAACTATTCTACTTAGCAGAAATGTTTATTTTATACTGACGTGTATATGTATAAATGATCGATCTACATCATAGGATTCTGTATATTGATTTTGCATAACATTAAGTCCGTATAACTATCACCTTCAGTTAATTAGTAAATAATAATAATGTTTAATAGTTAATAATTATTGTAATTAATAATAATAACATTGTACATACATACGTACATATAAATATTTCATATCATTTACACTCGGTAATTAAATTTACATATTAAATTTTTTTAGTTTTAATACTGTTTGCATTTTGCTTAAGACAGTATATAAGTACCTATATTTATATAGTTTGCATGTATAGATTATAATTCTGCAATGTATTCGTTTTTATACGTATTTAATATGTACCTTTAATAAAAATATATGATCGGTGGAATGATACCATTAAAAGATTACATCGTCTGTTTTAGGTAACGCGTTCTAATGAGGTTTATCAATTTTTTAACAACTGTTGTGGGTTTGCTTAATCTAAATGATTCAGGGGTGATACGATGGTCAAAAATGTTGGTGATATAACCTAAATCGACATATGCAATAAGTTGTAGATAGTGAAACGTTATGTAGGTAAAAAACATTCCATTAAAATGAATTATGTTTATGAGGAGCTGACCATTAAAGATGTAGCAAACTGGATTGCTTCTGGAGCAATTATATTTGGTGGAATTATTCCATATGTACCTCAGTATAGAGAAATTAAAAAAAGAGAAGATGCTGAAGGATTTTCTCTTTATGTATGCCTTGCACTCTTAATAGCTAATACATTACGTATTTTCTTTTGGTTTGTATCTTTGTTTCAAACAGAGTGCTGTTTCTATTATTGATAGTAATAATATAACTGACTCATTTATATTTTTTATAGGTTTGGGAAGCATTATGAAGTGCCCCTTTTAATGCAAAGTATCTTCATGATCATTACTATGTTTATCATGATTAAACTTTGCATTAGTGTACAAAACAGGAACCAAATAATAAAAGCCAGAGAACGTGTATTTGCTGGTAAGTTCTTTTAATTACAGGACCAATAAAAGGTTTTGATTTCTAATTTTTCTTTCACCCAATTATTTCTAATCTGTTTATTCAACATAAATTAATATCCTTTTGTATTTATGGACTATTTTAAAAACTTAATTTAAATAGATTTAGACGCAAATTTTTTTTGGAAATGGACAGACTTTCAATCATATTTGGACTTCATGCTGTTATTTGCTGCACTAGTAGGAGTTCTAACATATCTCTTAGTAGATATACCAATATTTGTTGAAACTATGGGATTGCTTGCAGTATTAACAGAAGCTATGCTAGGAGTACCACAATTTCTTAGAAATTTTTTAAATAAATCGACTAGTGGCATGAGGTATGTACATATTAATTTTAGTAATAAGAAATAGTTAATTGAATAATTGTGCTTATTAATATTCTACTTTCATTCTAGTATAATCATGGTGGCCATGTGGACATTAGGTGATGCATTTAAAACATGTTATTTCATTATAAGAGAAGCTCCCATTCAATTTGAAGTCTGTGGTACTCTTCAAGTTATAATTGACATTGCAATTTTAGCACAAGTATACATTTACCAAAATAATACAGGTGTACATACACGAGTTCCAGTGAGAGCTGACTAAGCATGAAACTTCATATCCATTAATATTCTTTGTACAGTTTCTATTAACTAAGACATTTTATCTATATTATTCAACAATATTTATTTTTCTTTACATACATTTATACAGAACATAACGGAAATGCACAATCTATTACAAATGATTGAATAATAATGTATCAAAATATTTTTCAATTTTACGTGGAAGATAAATGTAAAACATATTTTTTTAATTATATTAAACTTTCTATACATTTTAATTGTACAATATGTGTATAAACTTTTCTAAATAAAATTTTTTAATACTACAGGTAGAACTTTACATAAGAAATAAATAGTATTTTATTGTTTTGTAATTCGATATATACTTTCTATTCCAACATAAATATTCTTGTACATTTGTATTACAATTTTTATATAATTCTGACTAAATAACTGAAATGAATAATAAATGCGAATCGACATAATAATAACTGCAAGTTGCTGCGAGTGGAGACGGAAGGAAGTAGATGTGTACCAATGTGTACCAATCTGTACCCTCGCGAGTAAACTCGGCTTCTACTAGGGGAAAAAGTGACGTCCAGGGCCCCTACCACTTGGTAAATTAATTTTAAGTATTGAAACAAATGTTAAACCGAATGTTAATTTGTCATAAATTTCAGTAATTCCTAATACCAAATGGTAGGAGCCTGGTAGGAGCCCTTTCCCCTACGACTAATAATTAGACATTTACATTCAGGTTCATGTGTATTATTTGAGAACACATGTCAAATCATCGCCAGAGACTAAAACCAACTAAAACGTAGGAACTTTAAGATCTAAGCTATGTATCTATCTTTTTGTAACCTCTTTACATCGATTGGCTGCTATTCCCAGTATTTGAGTTACAGATTCTTTGAACGTCTTTAGAGAAATATACTGAAATCAATTTTCATGTTGTATTAGAATTTGCAAACTTTCAATAAAAGTGGTAATCTTAACGTAACGATTCGCATTTATTATTTATTTCAGCTACCTAGTCAGAAGATTTTGAACAGTATTTTAAATTATATCGTCTACGATCACAGGTACTGATTTGCATTTACTGCTAATGAAAATATTGACATTGCACTTTATTTACAATCAAACATTTATTTCACTGTACGCAGTAAGTGTGTATATAAATACATACTATTTATGTACTTTCCGCATATGCAATTGTGTCTTGTTCGTAGTTTGTTAGAACTAGTTCTAATAAAGTTAATTTAAATAAGATCGATTCGTCTTACTGCTCTGAATATTTCTATAACAATTAAGTTTAATAACTTTCTTTTATCGAAAGATTTTAAACGTTGTAATGGGAGAGAGTCATCGGAAAGATTGGAGGCCTTTTATTTATGGAGGTTTAGCTTCAATTATTGCCGAATTAGGTATCTACTATTAAATTATATACGACAGAATACTTCATGGTAATTTTATTTATTGTGTTCATAAAATCTCTACTTGTTAGGCACTTTTCCTTTGGACACAACAAAGACTCGTTTGCAAATTCAAGGACAGAAATTAGATAAAAGACACGCTCATTTGAAATATTCTGGTATGACAGATGCTCTTGTACAAATATCAAAACAAGAAGGGTTTAAAGCTTTGTACTCTGGGTAAGTGTGTTTTAAGAATCATGAAGGTTTGTTTAACATTAAATATAATATAATTTTATTAAACAGTATCAGTTCAGCTATTCTAAGACAAGCTACTTATGGAACTATAAAATTTGGCACCTATTATTCATTGAAACAAACAGCCATGGATAAATGGGAAACAGATGACTTGGTTGTTATAAATGTTGTTTGTGCTGCATTAGCAGGAGCTATTTCAAGTGCCATAGCTAATCCTACTGATGTAGTAAAAGTTCGTATGCAAGTAACTGGTGGCGATTCAAATTTGTCATTATTTGGTTGTTTTCAAGATGTATATAAACATGAAGGTATACGTGGTTTATGGAGGGTATGTACAACATTTAGATTAAGTGTTTGCCAAGAACATATGTTGTATTAATATTTTTCTGTGTAGGGTGTAGGACCCACTGCTCAAAGGGCAGCAATTATAGCTGCTGTAGAATTACCTATATATGACTATAGTAAAAATAAACTTATGGCTTTCCTGGAAGACAGTGTTACTAATCATTTTCTGTAAGTAAATTGTACTAACATATGGTAAAATGAATTCCATGATACTTTGCATGTATATTATAAATATACAAACTAGTAGTGGTACTGTTGATACTAATTTATAAATTGTGCTGAAAATTTTCTGTTTTACAATATATATAAATCTAAACTACATGCAAATTCATGTTATAATTTTTAAAATTAACTATTGATTAACCCTTATCCGGGCTGTTTGCATCTCATAATATATTCAGTGTTAGACTATTATTATATTGTTGCCTTGATAAGGCAGGCATCGTTTCATATACTTTTTCCACCGTATGTGATGTCATATGAGTATATCTAACTACGAAACCAAATTTAAACATCATTTTACTATGTTCTCAACAACAATGAGTTATTTATTGTTTATTTATGTTTCCTAGAAGGCTGCAATATTTTATGCAGAAATATTTAGCCCAGAAATAGTACTTAATTTCATTAGTGCTGTGTTGGTGATACATTTTCTTGAAAAGGAAGTAATATTTTTCTAAAGATGAAAAATTTTATTTCTAGGTTCTTTCACACTGTCGTGTACATGGGCACATGCAGTATATGGACATTGAGATGACCACAGAGAAACAAAATGGAAGTCACGTTTGACATTCTCGTTTTATATAACAATGATTAAAATTGTTATCCAGATAACTAAATATCTCTAATTACTTCATGAACATTGCTTGGTTAGCATTTGTCCATTAAACTAACTTTCATTTTTTTTTTTACTGTATCTCTTTTGCTTAATGCGTTTTAAAATTTTTCTTTGGAGGACGAATGAAATATTCCATATGAACTTTTCTTATAGTGTCTCAGACATCACAATATGCATTTTAATAGGTAATGCTTGGATAAGGGTTGCCTTAACTTATTGCAATAGAGTAGAATTAAAAACCAGGAAAAATAATTTATAATTTACAGTTAAATGTACAACAATAACTTTAAGGTTTACAATTACATTTCTACATGTATGCATACATAAATGTGTATATGTATATTTCAGGTCTAGTTTTATAGCTAGTATGGGAAGTGCAGTAGCTTCTACCCCTATAGACGTTGTCCGTGTAAGTATATTTTACACTTTATTTATTTGAATCTTTTAAATAGACAATAATATAACTGTAGACGCGGTTGATGAATCAAAGAAGAGTACGTACCACAGGTGGAGTATTACCGCCTCATATCTATAATGGAAGCGTTGATTGTTTCGTTCAGGTAAGTTTGTACATTTTGAACGGATGCTTTATGTATTCTTAACAATTTAGTATACAAATTATTTATTCCTGTAGACCTTTAAAAATGAAGGATTCTTGGCATTATACAAAGGTTTTGTACCTACTTGGTTTAGAATGGGACCATGGAATATTATATTTTTTATAACTTATGAACAACTGAAACAATTGGATCATTCGCATTTGTCGCTAAATAAAATGTTAAAATATACAAAGGAATAGAAATTAGTGGAAGGTATGGACAAACTAAGAGAAGTACAAGTGTGCGTGTGTAGATGTGAGAAAATATTGGAAAGAACAGTAGAAAATAATTTAAGTCTTCGTTATGTTTTACTTGTATGAACGTTACAATATTTATAGTTAGACGTATGAAAAGAATTACAAAAAAAGAATGTGTACAAAAAGTAAATAGAACTATCTCCTCAATGGTGATAGAGAATCACTGATGAAAGTAAATTGAAAACATAAACGTACTTGATAAAAGAGCACAGTTATATATTCTTCTTAGTATGTTGGAAGTTTAATAGTACTAGTCAGCATTTAAATCTCTGATGATGAAAACAGTGAATGTACAGCGTATTTGCACTTCATATTTCACATATATACGTGTCTAGATTACTTTTAGGCAATACTAATCTTGTATTACTTGTGTTTAGATTTTATTTCTCATAATACATCTGAGAATGAAATCTAAAGATGTATCCAAAGAATACGTAACAATATATGTATTGCAGTGTATGTGTGATTCAATATATGTAAGTATACTGCAAAACAACATTTATGGAAAAATACATATTTTACACCAAAATGTAGTGTACTAAAATGGAATATGTTCGATGAAAAATTTTCTTTATTAAATAAACAGGAATGCAGAACAGTGCAAAATAAAATATACTAAAATATTATAAACTTTTACAACATATATTAGGCTGTCAACCAACATTATAATAATTTGTCAGATTGTGAATACAGTACGATTGTTTCAAACGTAATCGATTTACCCGCTATACTTAGTTCCTAAGTTAAACATTCTTAATATAACTTCACGATCAACAACAAACAAACGTTTCGGGTATTACATAAAAAAAAAATCATAACTTTTTACAATACCATACAATTATTTTTTTATCCTTACCACCGGTTAAAATCACATTATTCTCTGCGGATACCGATAATGCATAAATTGGTCCTGTAATTTATTAGCTTTTAATTATTTAAAACGAAATATTAATTTAAGATTCTTGTACGTATACTGTAAATAGAAATAATTAAAATATATTTTACCATCATGACAATGTATTTGTGAAACAAAAATTCCACCTTGACGGTTCCATACATTAATGTTTCCATTACTGTCTCCTATCAGTAAAAACGTTTCCAACCACGTCAATGTCAAAGGTTCGTATTCTATAGTTGTACGATAAATTTGTGTACTTGTGTGAACATCAATTATATTCAATACGTTATCTTCTGCACACGATATTATACTTTTGCCTTGTTGATCAAATGTCACTGCGTTCACTTTGCAAGTGTGTCCTGTATAAAAGAATCGTGTATATTTATATGTAGTAACAATAAATGAAGTAACTATTTTAAACTGTACCTTTTGCAGTAAATTGTAAGTTATAAGAATCAAGGTTCCACAAAAAGATTTCTCCATCCTCTGTACCAGATACTAGTAACGTTTCATCCCTATAAATGTTCCCATAAGGTACAGTTTTGCAAATGTATTGTACGATGAATGATTTTATGAATCGAATCAAACGAAAGGATCACCTTGATATATTAATACATGTCACTTTAGATTCATGATCCAACTGTGCAATAAGGCACTCTGCTGGTTTAATTTTTGGCCCAGAAACATAGCTTTGCCAAACTTTTGCTGTACAATCCCACGAACCGGATATAATAATCTGACGAGAAGGACTTAAAACTAAACAAGAAACAGCGTCCTCGTGTCCTTGCAAAGTATCTATCACTCTGCCAAATTCCACGTCATAAAATATTCTGTAAGAAGAAGCTATTTAATAGAGCAGTTTAAGTACATGGAACTAAAATACATATTTATGTCGATTATTTACAATGAATTATCCCAGGAGCCCACAACTAATACATTACGATGAGAGGATGTGTTATAAGATATGCAAGAAGAAAGCGGTAGCATTGATAAAGCTACGCTACGCGTTAATTTTTTGTTTATAATACTGTATAATTTAAGCATTCCATCTTGTCCCACTGATATTATTTCATCGATTGTCTCCGTATTCGTCATGGTAATGCTGCTTACACTTTCCTTATGGGACTGGAATGTCATTAATTCACGTAGTTCAAAGGACTTTTCAATGGGATTTTTATCTTCTGGAAGAAATTATAATTTCTATTACTTAATAAATCTGTTCCACTGAGGAGGTGAGCGATAGCAAAATGTGGTATACCTGCTCCACATTTGATAGACATTAAAGCAGTTTCAGTATATAATTTATCCAGCGATGAAGCAGAACGCTTAGGGTGAGGTAGAGTAAAAACTTGCTTTGGTATTTGACCAAACTCCATAATTTGTATCTCTAAACCGTGTCTATCATTAATGTCTCGAATAGTGTCTAAATCTATTGCTCCCTCATAGCATAAATGAAAAAATACTGAAATATAATGTGTTATGAATTATATGCTACTGATGAGATCAATTTTAGCATTCAGCATTAATTTACTATTATCAGCTTTCTCCGCTTCAATTCCTCGTTGCTTGTATCCAAATATTAAATCAATCCAATGATGAAGATTCTCAGATACGTGATCGTTTTCCAAAGCATTTCTTAATACTTGTATGAAATGTGCTGGTCCTGAAATTTGACGATAATTGTACGAAGATTCCATGTAATGGTTAATTCCATCTTTAAAAATGTGTAATACCATTTGCCCACGGTGGTAACTGTACATCTCCTATTTTTGTACCGTCATATCGATAGCCAAAATCGATACCATAACTATTCACCAAAAAATCACCGCCACTGGTCGTGTCATAAAATTCCGGGACCAGTTCTTTAAAGTCAGACATGTTCACCAAAACATTTTTCCATACGTCAGCTAGACTGTTAGGTGTTTTTGTTGGTAAGAGTGAAAGAAAAAATCGCTTCTGCAGAGTCGACAGTCATTATGTTTTTTTTTTTACAGTATAAGAAGGAATTACCATTAAATTTTGCATTGTCTGTGTGATACAAAATCACATTCATGTATACTCATTAAAGCTTTGCTTTAAGTCGAACGTTAAACGCAATCTTCGAATAGTTAGAAGTCTGAGTTCGTACTTCTTTGTCATAATTTTGATTTATAATTTTTATATAAAAGTACATACCTGTTGAACATTCTATCCGGATGATCGAATCTTCCATTTTGTAGACACAGCATATACTGAGGGTATTTTCGTACTAAATAAAATAATACAAATCCTGGTGCACTATAATGTGAACCGTATAAAAACTTTGGTTCAGACATTTCCGTATATCGTTCCTAAAATACAATTACCCTATCATCTTCTTCCTAGCATGTATAATCTAGCTTTCAACAAAGTAAAAACTGTATACCTTCAATCTTTCTAATCTACTTGGTTTAAGTGCTCCAATAGGTTTGGAAAGATCTCTGTATATATTAGGATTACTCAAATCCAATACAGAAGATGTGTAATCTTGTATTACCCATGGCATTACTGGATACTGAGTCAAATCATGAAAAGTTCTATCCGCTAAACTGAAAAAATGCGTTTATTGAAAAATAAAATAATACAAACTCTTATTTTAACTTCTTTTCGCGTAAGAATTACCTATTAATGTATAACAGGTAATCATAATTTGATAAAGAACCATGTTGCCATCTCATGGTCATTTGATCCTGAGGTATTCCCTCTAAAGACACTGTTGGTTGATTTAATAAATTCATATAAAGTTCATCCCTATCTTTTTGATTTTTTAATGATATGAACAAATGTTCAGCCTTATTTTCTGGCTGCTTTATCCATTTAATTTCAAGCCCCTGTAGCAAGTAAAATGACATGTACACCAACAGCAACAGTTACATACATTGCATTTAAGAAACAATACTCACAACTTGTCTTAAGAGAAATCTTCTCTTTATAATATTGCTGATATCCTTCAGCTGTATTTTTAGAACAGGATGCTAATGGTATAAAATTGATACTTTAATACTGGTTTATTACAATTATGTATGAAGTACATACCTGATCTAAATTATTATAAGGTTGGAAATAAATTCTAGAGGTTGTTAAAAGTATTCTTCCTGGATTTATGACAAGAGGTAGTACTTTATTTGCTTGACTTTCTAACACAACCTGTTCGTATAAATCTTCCAACCAAGATGTATCAAATGAGACTCTAGATTGTCTGGAGTGTACAATGGCCATAATCTAAATCATAATAATAGATTGCTTATTCTGTTTTATAACATAACATAATGGACATAGCATTTATAAAATATACCATGGCATTCTGTTCAGCAGTTGGTAACGTAGCTGCTCTAAGCAATTGCAAAATCTGCGGAAGACAGTCTTCTACTTTTGCATAATTAAAGTAAAAGTAGAAAGTAGCATGTTCATGAATAAACTTGTATGGCGCAAGTATATTTTTTTCCAACATTTCTACATACTGTTTACATTGGACTGACAGAACATTGGTACGTCTAAAACATAAAAAGAAATAAGTATGTTACATATGCTTTATACTTTCGTGAGTTAAAAAATTCAAATACCTACTTCATTATGTCACTGCCAGATTCACATTGATCAATAGCTATGGCTTCTTTCAGTTGTATTTTTATTAAAGGCAAGTTAATATCCTTATTTACAAATACCAAAGATTTTGAACATAATTTCAATCTTCCATCTATCCATTTTTGCTCTTTGGAAGTAGAAGTATCGAGCATTTCCATTTGAACACTGTAATCTTCAAAAAAGATTTCCCCAGGTTCCAAAAGGAGCATTGTAAATCTGATACATGTAAAAATATATTAATAATCATTTATGCTTCAAATACAACCTTATAATAATAAATACACACTGTCTTTTATATTCATGCATATGCACACATTTACTAAATAATGCTATTTACACATATGAATGGTCAAAACAAGAGATACATACCTTTCTTTTTCCATTGCTTCAAAATTAAATGTAAATTATAACAAGCATTAATAATGACCATTACATATGACCCAGATAGATATTATTACACAATAGTAGAATTTACGTGATCATTTCTCGATAATATGTGTTTAAATGGAATATATATAAACTTTATTTTAGGTTCGTGACAGTATGAATCATCATGTACGAGTATATTTGGAGTATCTAAAATGTATGTACGGTCTGCTCAAATAAAATTTTCTTGTTCGGTATATTTTTGTGATTAAAACTTGTTCACTAAGTATCTATACAAAACGGAACTCGCTTCCCCAAGATTCTTACTTCAGTAAGTGTTTTGACATCTTTGACATTCCCCTTTGATTACACTGGATTACACTATATTGTCTGTCTCCCTCTACACACATCGCTTAGAACTGGTGACAAGATTATAGAGAGCAATGGATACAATTCTGCGATTGCTTCGATTGCTTCAACAGCTTATCATTAGATAACGGATTCTGTATATTTATAACAGTCAAAAATTGTCTAAAACACAATACAGTCAAAAGTTTGATAAACTTTAATACGGTTGTTACCAGTGGGGGTAAAAATTATCATACATGACTTTGATTCGTTGATTCTTATAATGCCGCCGAATCATATATACATCTTTATAAGAATCAACCAATCAAAGTCATGTATGATAATATTATTCTCATTTCTTGTTTTTTACTATACCTACAGAATACATATTTTCCTCGAACATTTCACCCGAGTAGACTATATCTAAATAGTCGACATAGGAAAGTAGTACCCTCTACTTGGTTGAGCATCACTGCCTTTTAAAGAGAAACAAGAAAAGTCGAATACGTTCCGGTTCTCTCGTCGCGTTTCTCAAATCACCCATATCCGCATATCATCAATACGACAGACCGGCGATCTTCGAATAGGTTATTCGTAATTCCGCGTGCAAAGTTCTTTTGTAATTGGGATAGTTTTTGTTTGATTATATAGCAGCTACGATCTACCATGGAGGAGTTGATGAAACACTTGCATAAAATAAGAGTACCGCAGAAACACGACAAAATATATAATGACGAGTGTGTTTATTCTTTCGATACCCCAGTAAGATGTCATGTCTATTAAGTAATTAGAGATTATAATGTGCAACGGCATAATTGTTGTTTTCCTTTTAAAGGATAGCCCCACCGGCCTTTACGTTAATCTCACCACCTTTTTGGGATTAGGTCAGGATCATCTAGAGCGTTATTATCAATTAACTGAAAATCCTGTGTTTTTACACATCAAACGAAGAAGAAAAGAAGTGAGTCATCTGTTATTTCTGTGCAGCATATTTATAATAGTTAGAACGAGATTTCTGACACAACATTATTTGTCTTTTCACAGATTCAATCTGAACATCAAGGAGATGGTCCTGAGAAAAAAATTACAAGATTGGCTATTGGGAAAGCTGATGGTTTTACTCCGGATCAACAAAAATACACTTATCATGAATCTTATGAAATTGTTATTCTACCAAATTTTACAACAATACCTTATCCGTCAGATAATTTACCACAAGAGGTATCTATGAGATGAAAAATAAAAGTATTATCCAAATTACTTTTACTATTTTCTAGGTTGAGCACGCTATCAAAATTATATTAGAGGCTGAATCTGCAACGAAGATAGCAGAAATAGAAAGACTTTCCGAAGCTTGGGATGGAGAAATAAAAGCAGTATCAAAGTAAAATCATACATAAAAATATTAATATAAATCAGTTGTATTCATTATTTGTATTATTATTAAATCTTTAGGCATGCCTCAAATCTTAAACAGCTGGACAATGGGAAGAAAGTACCCCCAAGTGGATGGAAATGTGAAAAATGTGATCTCACTCAAAATCTGTGGCTTAACTTATCCGATGGCAGCATTCTCTGTGGACGTAAATTTTATGATGGAACTGGAGGAAATGATCATGCAGTTGAACATTATAGTACTACTGGTTATCCTTTGGCTGTGAAACTAGGAACCATAACTAAGGAAGGAAAAGCTGATGTGTTTTCTTATGATGAAGATGATATGGTCGACGATCCACATTTAATACAGCATTTGTCTCACTGGGGTATTAATATTACTCAAATGGAGAAAACCGACAAATCTATGATAGAGTTGGAATTGGATCTTAATCAGAGGTTTGGTGAATGGGTTGCACTTCAAGAAGCAGCTAGTAAATTAACACCTTTGTATGGACCTGGATATACAGGACTTGCTAACTTGGGAAATTCGTGTTACTTAAATAGTGTTATGCAAATGTTATTTGTTATTCCAGACTTTGTTAAAAGGTTTGTAATTTAATCTTATACAAGTAACTTTAAACCAGTTTAATCTTAAGCGTTGCTAGTGTCTCCATCTGGTACATATCTGTTAAATTTTTTGGTATCGGTAATTGCAAGTAAATTTCAGATTTGTAGACGGTGCGTCGCAGATATTTCAACAAAGTTATACGGATCCAGCAAATGACTTTAATGTTCAGATGTAAGTTGAGAAAAAAATTGTTTCCCATGTCAAGAATCATTTGAAATGTGTATCAATAGGAATTGTTAATGTTGCAGGGCTAAGCTCGGAATTGGTTTACTTTCTGGAAGATATTCAATGCCACCAAATAATGAGAATGAATCACGTCAGGGTATTCCTCCACGGATGTTCAAAACGTTAGTTGGTCGTGGACATCCTGGATTTTCTTCAAATCGGCAACAAGATGCACAGGAGTTCATTCTTCATTTGATAAATGTTATAGATGTAATTAAATTGAACATTTGAAATTTTTGATACTTGTAATTTTGTGTATTACATTTACATTGTAATACTAACATCAGAATATTGATCAAATAGCGCCACAGTCGCCATCAAACGAATCCTAGCGACTGTTTCAAATTCAAAGTCGAGGAGAGGTATCAGTGCAGTCATTCTAAGAAAGTGAAGTACACTTATCGTCCAGAATATCTTCTGCCGCTCCCAATATCTCTGGAATCAGCGATAAATAAGGTAAATCAATTACACCATACAAAATTTCATTTATAGGTATGTATACATTCTTTGATAAATATATTGATATGTAGAAACAAGTCGCAGCTTACGAAGCTCTAAAGAAGGAGACAGAAGCGAAAGGACAAAAGCTAGACTCAAATACAGTAGTCAGACCTCGTATAGAATTTTTGTCTTGTCTGCGAGCGTTTGTCCAATCCGAAACAGTTGAACAATTTTACAGTTCAGCCCTAAATGAAAAAACAACTGCGCAGAAGTAAGTATTGTGTTATGTTATATTATCATGTATACAAGTTATATCACGTACGGCTTTTCTTTTAGAACAACTAGACTCGCTAGTTTTCCGGATTATTTATTAATTCATTTAAAAAAGTTCACGGTGAAAGAAGATTGGACTCCCGTCAAGTTGGATGTGGTCGTTGAAATGCCAGAATTGTTGGATTTGAGTATTCTTCGGGGCCATGGTTTACAGTCCACAGAGGAATTGTTGCCGGAGACTACTGGCTCAGAAACTCCACCACCTGTTTACGATTCCGTTGTATTAAATCAGTTAACAGACATGGGATTTCCACCAGAGGCTTGTAAAAGAGCACTGTACTTCACGGAGAATCGTGGCATAGAAGCAGCCACTAATTGGCTAATGGAGCACATTGCAGACTCCGATTTTGCGGATCCTTTTCTACCCCCTGGAATCGATGCAAAACCAAGTACATATTATCACTGATTTGAATACTAAGAGCATGAAGTGTTACTTTGTTTACTTATTCATTGTATTTTAGGAAAAGATAAATTCATGGCTAACGAAGACGCTGTAGCTATGGTAATATGGATGGGCTTTACGAGAGAACAAGCAATAAAAGCGCTCAAAGCGACTGATAATAATTTAGAACGAGCAGCAGATTGGATTTTCAGTCATCAGGCTGAATTAGATGCTTTGGACGTTGATGATGAGCAGGCACATTCCGAAGAGATATTTAGAGACGGAAGTGACCGTAGGTTCTTAAGAATATTATCAACAGTATTTATACTTTGCTTTTGAAAACCTAAATATGTATTGTTCACTATTCAGAATATAAATTAGTGGGCTTTATGTCACATATGGGAACATCAACAATGGTGGGACATTACGTATGTCATCTTTTGAAGGATGATCGATGGGTGATATTCAATGACGATAAGGTACATATTACAAGAATAAAATATGCTTCAATAAAATCACTAAAATATTCACATAAATTGGCTATTGCAGGTTGCGTTGTCTGAAAATCCACCGCTAAACTTAGGATACATATATCTATATAAACGCATGGATTAGATTATACAGTTGTTTTATATACAAAATGTATTCTATTACACTTTAACAATAAAAAAAAGCTGACAGAGAAAACTTTCACTCTAAACTTAGTACGGAATCGTGTTAAGATGGAACCTTCCCCATAAAAAATAAGAAAACACAAGGACGTAAAAACATCAGTTTATTTTTCAACAATGGCACCATTTTATAACGTGTATATAGCACTTCATATTCTTTCAAGTACAAAGTATTACTATCACTTCAGCAGAACTTGCTATACGTATATTAAAATATTAAGTCATTAACATTACTAGCAATTTCGAATGCAATATGATATACTATATAAACACAGACTGTTTAATAAATTGCAGAATTCATATTACAGTAGTTTTCACATAAATATCGATTGTATTTTACAAATGTCTAATTATGTTTTCCTATAGTGTACAAAATTCACATGATAGTGTAAAAATATATATTTAGAAATACTTTAAGTAGAAGGCCACATTAGTAAATATTTATGATTATTGTATCAAATGACTGATTACTTTTTGTAAGGCAATACTGTCTAATATAATTCTCTTAAGCTACACATTGATTCCAATTTTATATTTTACAAGTTATTCACATAAACAATGCATCCGGTATTTGAAAATTAAGACGCATTACTCATACTGCATTTAATTTTGTACGTATTTACAGAGAGAAATTAGTTCTGAATGATCCTTTCCACGCGAAATTGTCGTTTGATTGTCCGATTTATTATTTACAACCTTGTTTCTTACCTTGTATTCATATCTATATGATCCTATAAATATAAATTTATTATTTTCCTAACGTAATGTTATTTGTACATTAAAAAATACTTAAAAAAGCCTTGAAAATGCAACAATACGAGCTTCAAAAATGCTCTCACATTAAAAGTAATTGAACTGTAATAATATTTCTGATAGAATATTAAATAGGCTGTTTCGGTACTATTCTAGCTAGCTGCCCTAAGCTGCAACCTTGTGTTAGCACCCCCATCAATTATCCCAATCGATGGTGGAATGGCAAATATAATATTGTCTCCATCCTTTTTGAACGTCGGTTCAAGGACATCCGGTAGCACTTTTACCCTTAATACTTTGCTTTTGTTTCCTAACATACACTTAAATTTTGCATCAACCGTAACTTGTAGATCCGCCGAACGTAATCTGTCAGAAAATACATTACCTTAATACAGAATAATAAGATATATTGACATCTGGAAAAATACTAAACACAACACAATACGCACTGACTATATCTGTTGCTTAAAATGCCAACAAGTTCTCCGATTCTGTCATCCTTCGCAATAATTGACATTATGAAATCATTTCCTCGATTGGAATGAATCGTTATAAGCTGATCCCTTCCAGGTGATACACTTACACCTGTAATCTCAGCTATTGGCATACCTTTCCTTAAACTTTTGAATTTAGAACTATCAAGTTTGTATATCGTATGTTCAGTTACCACTAACACACGATCCTTTGGTTTGTTAAATCTACAAAAAAAAAAAAGAAAGTTCATTGTAATAAAATTCGAGGAACGTCGAAGACTGGTAAATATATGAAGTAACTTTCTATACGAACCTGTTGGTTTTTTTAATAAATGCACTAAATAAGACAGTTTTAAACCGGTCAGTGTTGCGTAGATTATTTATCGAAGAATTGAAGATATTATTATGAGGATTCTCATCCGATTTGGAAAGATAATTTCCTTCCCACCGCCTATCTTGTCCCCAATGTTGTCGTTTTGAGTGCAGAACTGCGCCTGCAGCCATCTGCGATAATACTGACGTTACATACAGGAAAACACATAACATACGTTAATACAAGTGTATACCTTTAACCGTAATTGTGGCCAGTCCTCCCTAGGGATCTTTCTGAGAATCATCCATGCCCACCATCTACCATACATAATTTTTAAGGCAGATATTACGTGTCTCACAGCAAAATTTTCGCGAGGCCAAGTTAAACGTTTTCCGTAATCGGGCATCGTTTTCGCATTGCAAAACAGCCTTACCAATTGTTTAATGTAAGTGCGTATCTTGTATATTCGATAATATTTCATTATGAAGAGCGCAGCCTTCATTTTTTTATACTTCTGCCGACATACGTATCCTCTCCATTGCTTTTGCAGTAATATTACAATACCCGGTATCAAATCGCTACGTGCCTTTTCTAAGGCAAAAAGTGTTTGCGGAGAGCGAATGAAGATTTTCGTGTGACCGTATTTCACATCATTACTAAAACCTTTCTCGTTCAATAAAGTGTTCACACCATCCCTGTCGGTGCCACCTCTAAAATTTGGCCATGTATACTGTGATATCATTTTATACCTGATAGAAAGAGGAACTTATTATTGATGAATTAATACTAATTTTGTTTTTATCTCTTGTTAGTCATAGGCTATGACTCATAGCAAAATATTAATACCGTTTCAAAAATCGGTCGTATCGTTGCCGATACGCGAAACCAGCTCGCCTGACCAATACATTCTCGACAAGGCCCAAGTATCGCACCTGATGATTTACTCTCTCTTCGTCGAACACGACCGGTGATTTAACTTCATTTGGCTTTATACATCTCACGTAGAACGGTTCTTTGCTTGTTAAATTCTTAACCAGAGCTATCATGGAATTACGGAAAAGTGTTCCAGCTGTTAAAGGTCTTTTTGTTGTCTGAAACAGGGCAATGAATGTATAAAAATGAACAAATATATGATAATTTTATTACAATAGATTAGTCTCCTTACCTTTAGAATATTTTGAGCACCTTCAGGCCACATTTTACTAATTATTGGATTACTGCTCTTATAAAGTAAGCGTTTAAAGTCTTGGAACAATGTATCTTTATTTTTGTCTAAAAACCCGATGACATTATATATCACATCTCCTGCATAGTGTTTGATCTTAAACTGAACTTTATGTTGAAGTACTTTATCCGTTGGTTTCAATTGTCTGGAGGAATAATGCTTATGATCGATCAACTTTTGATCCATAGCCTCTAAAAGCATCTGAAAGAATTATGTTATAAAACAACAGTTACATTTGCCAATCTAAATAGTAAACTATGAATACTAACTTCATCTGTAACTTTGCCAACATTCAGGCAAGCTTCATCCATAATTGCGATAATTCCTTTATGCGATTGCTCTACTAAATCACAAATTATTTGGTTATTAAAATAATCGATATTTTTCCATGCTATTCCTTCGTTCTTATATTCTTCCTGTTCTTGTTTCAGTACCAGTTCTAAAACATTGAATTATTATTATAATACCATTGGGAGTATACTTTTATTTCAGATGCGCTTACCAATGAATAACTGCTGCAACTTTTCATTACAGTAATTAATACAGAATTGTTCGAAGCTATTAACATCAAAAATTTCAAATCCATATATATCTAATACTCCAATTACTGTTCTGTATCTTTTATATGTTTCCATGTCGTTTACGTTAATTGCAGCGTTAACACGCGATACAATTTCATTAAATAATCTTTCATATATTGCCTGTAAAATTTACATGTAACTTATTAGCCATTTTATGGATCATCATTGATATAAACATGAAACAGCAAAAAGGAAAAAATTATAAAGTTACTTTTGCTAATGCATCTCTTCCATATTCCGCTTCTGTTGAAGTATGAGTTTTTTGCATAACTTCTCCACCTGCTGCTATTACTCTTTGAGTAAGAGCTGTACTCAATTCCTGAGGGCTAATAGAAAGCAAGTTTGCTGTATCATTTAAAGCAGTTTTGTTCTGAATTAAGAGCTTGTCCTCGTCAAGTTTAAACGTGATGTTGCCCTATAATGCATAAAAACAAATTTATGTAAGCAACAGAACAATGATATTTATATCTCCTCTCTATATTAATAATAACAAACCAAGTGTAATATTCCGGCAATAACATTCCACACTGTTTGCATTTCGTTTTGTGTAAATCCAAGAGTGGACATAGCAGAAGTAACTGTTTTGTATTCACTTTTATCAGTAGGACTCGCTTTATTACAATTTCCAGCGCCAACATAGAAATATGCAGCTGGGTCCCTTACTAATCTTAGCTTATTTAGTTCTGCTTCACTACAGCCATTCAAGAGCTATAATTATAAATAGTATTCCTTAAGTACGTTCTGTGATATTAAAAAGAATAAAAAGATAAAGTAAGAAATAATACCTGGTAGAAACAGTGAAAATTACGTTCACCATTCTGCTGATACACAACTCTTGATTTTTCCAACAAGTAATTGGTAACATGGCCACCAATTGGATCTCCTTTGAAATTGAAGTCTATATCCATGTATTTCCCAAATCGAGAAGAGTTATCATTTCTATTTGTTTTTGCATTCCCAAAGGCTTCCAATATTGAATTAGATTGAATAAGAATATTTTTTACTCTGACATACAAAAAAAATAATTTTAAATTCTAAGAATAGAAAATCCTAAAGACAAGTGTTATAGCTTTGTTATATTCTCTATTTGGTTAAAATAAACTACATTGACCTATAAAAATTTAACTATAGTAAATTACCATTCTAATTTATTCTTAAATAACTTTTATATTACCTTTCTATTTCTTGTTGACCACTTAAATTTGTGACTGCAGCAATGTACTTCATAATAATTTTACTTGCTTCAGTCTTACCAGACCCTGATTCTCCACTTATTACTATGCAAGTATCACGTCGTTGCTGTTTCATCTCTTTGTGTACTGCATCAGCAATTGCAAAAATATGTGGTGGATTCTCAAATAACTCTCTATCTGCAATATAATTGTCAATAGTTCAACCATGACCTGGTAATGTATTATTCATTATTTTTATGTACATATAATTATATACCTTTATACTTATTGATATAATCATTATTGTATATGTTTATGCTTCTATATGGATTTATACTGACACATACTTCTCCAATATATGTATAAATTTTACCACCATTAAATCTGAAAACAATCAATAATGAAATCGTGAATAAACAATTTTAATTGCAAATGGCACTTTGGACATGCAGTAACATATCATAGAAAATAAGTTATCGTTTTGTATTTTATTTTATATGTTAACGCTAGTGCAGAAATTAGTTTTTATTTGTGAAAGATAAGAGTTATCTGTTTATCAAGAATACGTGATAGAGAGCAATATCTAATTTCAAATTTCAAATGTCGTCGTCTTTGTGACAAACTGACCTCGCGTAGTATTACCGAAAAGAATGCGTGTCAATTATCTATATATGAACTTTAAAATAAAATATTTACAATAATGGTCGAGTGTAATGAAAAGCTCAAGTTCGAACCGAGGGCGATGACTCATAGAATGCAGAGCCCGATAAGACTTCAGCATTAAGTGTTTCTTCTAAAATTAGACATTCAATCTGGGAACATATTCATATATTTTTGTACACGAAAACCTTAGGAATAAATTTATTATAGATTCAAGACTTTAGATAAATACAGTAATATAGAAATATATAAAGTGAATGGCTATTATGATGCTGAAATAAAAGAGAATTGTATCTAAAAGATATCGACATCGAGAGATTTTAATGCAGCGTTAGGATATGTTTTAATTCGACAAGTTTTTATGGGTCAAGTTCAAATCCAAATACATCGAGCCGCATTACAACCACCTGCTAATACACGGTTAGCCACGCCCTCTTGGTGGATGATCTATGAAGTATAATACCAAGAAATGACCGGGAAGCGTACGGTACACTTGTCATGTTTCCATAGAAAATAGTCGCTTGCATTATCCGATTTCCCGCCAGTTTCCTCATTTATCGCGTTTGTCAGCATCATTCGTTGATACATCATCTCACCTGACTCGTAAGTTATCCACAACCTTCTCTACAGTGATCTCGTCCAGTAGAACCAGGTCGCCAATACCAACTTCATCTTGCGCTGCCATTTTATTCAATGATATATAAAACACACGAATTTACAATTCCATATGCAAGCTCTACACGTACAAAAATCGTCGCGTGTTGGAGACCAGCTCCTTTCTACGAACCGTCTTCGCTGCCGAGCGAACGACGAGTGTACGATTCAGTGAAAACTTCCGCCGACCTATTCTCCTCCCCTCCATGAGCGTGTACAGTTGCGATGATGTACACTGACGTTATCTATTTGCCTATTTAAAGGGGCAAGTGGATATGCAGTTCACAAATGTATATTGAAGGTACCAGTACCAATGACTATCTAAAAATTTTGCGTAAAGGGAATTCGCATATATATATTTTCCTCATCTTTTTACATGATTACACTTTACCTTCCTTTTATTTCGAAGTGAACTACAGAAAGTGAACATAGATAAATCTGAAATGGACACGATTCTGAGAGTTCTATTTGGTAATAGCGTAGTGGCACTTGGAAGTAAGAGTCTTACTGTAAGACTTCTCGAAGTTACTCTAAAATGGATACATTATTTGAGAGTATTCTTGAGAGCAACTATATCGTAAGGAACCTTCAAATGGACACCTAGCTTTACTTCAATGCTATATTAGGTTGTCCGTTAAATTCGTAGTGCTTTTAATTATTTATTTTTTAATATTTGAGCTTCTTTTGGTAAAAAATCATGAAATTGAGTAACAAATGCCGAAAGGTCATGTAAAGAAACGATGATCTGTCAGTCAATTTCATGAGCTTTTACCAATAAAAACTGAAACATTAAAAACTAAAAACGCTACAAATTTACAGGAGAACCATATTTGCAATTTTGTAATATTTTTATTACGAAAGTATGAGTTGCGGTTACTTATATATATACAACATGAAAGTATTAATTCATACTTGTCTGCTTTTTCACAATTTAAATATTAGTGCGCTATACAATCCACACATGGCGACTGTTCGAGAGTTAAATTTATACCTGTTATACCAAATTCTCTTTGCATATACGTATATTGTACTGTGATACAGCTGAGGAAAAAAACTTTCTCAAGCGCATGCGTATAATCCAACGTGACCTGTGTACATGTCATACACGTATATATATGTTATATTATTCACTGTTATTTTTGGCGATTGGTATCGTTTGTCATTTAGTCTCTCGTGTGGTCGGAGGAGTCGTAGATGCTATTCCCGTAATCGGAAATTACAAGGATGGCCGAGAAGAAATCAGAACTACACTTAAATGGTACGAACGAGATTGCAACGAGACATAAAAATTATGCGGCTCCAGTCAGGTTATGGAGAAAATTGCAAATAAATGAGTGGACTTTCATTTTTCTACTCTTCATAATGTCATTAACCATCTTTTTGGGAAAATTGTACATCAATTATGGTAAGTGAGGTCCTGAAAGTATATGATATTATTTTGTTTTGTTAACAACTTGTCATGTGAAATTAACACGCGTCACTACATGTTGCATGTCTCCTCTTTTTCCTCCGCATAACGTTTAGTTAGCTAGTTCGATATTACTTGTAATATGTTTTTCTTTTTCAATATCTTCGTATTGACGGGCTTTAAACTTCTTTGCAAAATTTATATATCACATACTAAAATCTGAAGCAAGTCTGGCCGAATTTTTCAAGGATCTTTTATCGCTTTCGCTTCGTCAATTATTTTAAAGAAATTGATCAGGTATAAAAGAACAGAGTCATTTTGATGTTTTTTTTTATTTGCAAAAATTCGTAGTATTCAGCTTCTTTTTATTTTAAATTGAGTCTTCAAGTTCAGTATTCTTATATATTTATGAAAACAAACTGGCTTGTTGCAGCATTGCATGTTAAAAAGATAATGAGAAGTGCTGATGTTTTAATATGGTCTCTTTAGGGAATATTTTGCAGCTACAAAGTAATTCTAAGTCAATAGTACCATCGGCATCTATATTTTCAAACATCTACAATATATTTGATCTATCTGACACACCGAGTATATCAAAGTTCAATGTGAATCAATTAACAGCTATGAGTGAAAAGTTTGTTAACATCAGTCAATACGATGATGTTGTAAATGTAACAATGTTACTTTTTAAAACATATGGATGGCTAATAAAAGCTGCAACAAGTGGTCTCATAGTGATGAGTTTTACTTGGTTTATAATTTACAAAGATAGCAGTATTCCTGGAATCAATCCACCTTTTCCCTTTAGCCTTTCTAAGCAAAGGTAAGTATAATTCAAAATGATTCCATCTATAAATGTTAATCATTCAAATTGTTTATTAAACTTACATACAAGTATATTTATTATTTTTAATGTTGTTTGTGTTTCTTTCAGATTTGCAAGGGCATCAGGATTACAAATAAATTATTTAGTTGGAATATTAAATGGGATATTAATTTTCATCTACATGTGTCTTTAATATTATGATAATGTCATGACACCACAGCCGTGTGTCTATAATTGCATAATTACTTATTGTGCAATATTTGTCAGTGTTTATATTTATTTGTTATGTTAATTAACAATATTGCTTGCTAAGATTTGTATTTTTGGTAATTACTAAACTTAGTTTAGCAGTCAGCACGTGATATTGAGTAAGTAATTTATATTGTGAAACATTTAAATATTTTTTTGTGGGAGAAACATAACTGTATAGTAAAAATGTTGTTTGTACATAACAAAATAATATTTTCAAAGAAAAAAAGTAGTATTTTCTTAGAGATACGTGTGTAACTGAATTTAATGTTGAGATAAATAACAATTTTGTTTACTTAAAATTGTGACATTATAAAGATGCATTATTAATGTTACCAGTTTGTATACAAAAGCAAGTATCATCTGTAACTGGAATCTGCCAGAGGCATAATATGGAAGGCTATAAACATGCAATACTTAATATATAAAATTTCACGGAGTACAAAATAACTATACTATCCCTGGTGAATTCTGTTTTATATTGTCTAATAATCTTACTATCTAAGACTGATCAAGTGTCTTTAAACTTCTTATTTATTGATAAATTAAGATAAGCTTTGAATAGCTAAACATAAAAGTATTATATGTAGTACCTCTTGGTGTTGTGTATTTGTATAACATGTATATTTTTAGTTATTATGTGTATGCATAGAATATTTTTTTACATAAATGATAATGTAATATTGTTCCTCGGAAGATTTGTGTTGATGTCAGTGAATTAGAGAATTCTGAAAAACTTGTTATTATTTATTCTTAAACCACACTTTGTATTTGAATAAAAAGAAACACTTGTAATTCTGTTGTTAAGAAATTAAATTAATCGTATTCGAGATGTATATTCAATATATTTTTTTGTTCCTCTGGATTTCTCAAAAACGTATATTTCTCAATGCTGTATAAATTCTAAAAAATTGGTAATTGTGACCATTTAAATAAAACACCGATCTAACATTCCTGCAAAAGACAGTATGTATTTTTTTGAATAACGTAATCTTTCGCCAGTGCTGAACAAGAATGGACCAACGGGTGCCTTGTGAATAGGGGATTTTCTTTAGGTTACCGATGCATTCGAAGCGTATATAGATTAAAATATTATTTAATGAAATAAATATCTTTTCTTGTATTGATATAGGACTGTTTTTTTAATGCTTGGACAACATTGTTAATAAATTGATACAAATTTCCGATGGCTTGGTGGTGCCTTAGAGGTATACGATTGAGTGTCGTTCCTGAACACGTATTTACTTATAGTGCCTCTCCGAGTAACTAAATGGGTGTGACCCTCTTATTGGTGTTGGCAGTGATAATCATTGATGCAAACTGTTAAATGTGTCCTTTGCACTGATCTGTATAACAATCTGTTCTACAGATTAGTTAACACAATCTGTTATACAGATCAGCGGTCTTTGCCACTTCTTCAGGGCTGTACCTATTCGGCCCCACATACTTTTTTTTATTACACGTCTGAAATACTTTTTTCACTTTTGCAATTAAAAATATTTTTTTCTCTATAGGATGTAAAACTATTTGAGAAGCACTTTGTATATCCGTTTAGTATACATAGTCACAAAACATGTTAGCCGTTCGTGACCATCCATGACCGCTTAATTTGCCACCCTTGTCCCTTGCCACCCGAACCTGTTGTTTTTACGAAGTCACTATAGCTCGGAGAGGCACTCTGTGCGTGTATATGCGTGTACGCGAAAAAGTTAGTACTTAGCTGACTTAGCTCGTGTAGATCCGCTGACTCGTTCTTTGGTAAGAAGTAAGTGTCTCTGTTAAATTTTTCATTCGACTGGCCACAGTTTGTACTATTTCACTATTTTCTTGTGGCAGTAACGGAGTTCTCTTTCTCCAGGGTGCAGTTGAAACATCGTCTTTAATTATAAATTTTTGATACGTGACGAACGATGGATCATCAAATGTTCAAAATATACAATCAGGAAGACTTCAATAGGATCACAAGGGGTATCAAAGTTGCACAATGCATGCAATCGCGGTCGTCATCCGGTAATTGTGCTTCTTATGTTCAATTTTACTCGACATCACATATAAATGTGACCACGGTTGGCTTGATAACATGCTTCTATTTCTTACTTCTCTCATTTTTCAACGAGAACTTTTAATTCCTTTATTTGGCTGTCATCTAATTACGTCATTCGAATCAATTCCAATGAACACGATTGATATCTTCAATTCAAAGGATTTGTTAACATCCATATGTTTAAGGTTACATAGGTTTTATTCCGTCGAATTTGAGTAAAATTATTTGAGTAATGCAAAGTATAGAATTTTTTAAGTAATACCCAAGTAGATGAAAGCAAGAAGTACATGTATAAAAAGTATGATTTTGGTGCTTTAGTTTCAGAAACTGAAAAAGTACTGAGTCAACTCGACGAGTTAGTTGTATCAGATTCATTGAGCTGTTCATTTTGCAATACTTTATTTGAAAATAAAGCACAGCAGAGACTTCATTATAAATTAGATTGGCACAGATATAATTTAAAGCGGCGCTTGAACGGATTGAAACCTGTTAATGAGGATAAATTTAATCTCTTAGCTGATGAAGGTATTCCATTTAATAAAACATGAATTCCTTATGTATGATAATACATTTGGTAACGAAACGTATAATATTGTTGATATTATAGGTGATGTTTCAAGCTTGTCTGGGAGTGATATAGAGTCTGATAATGAAGATGACATCGATGTCTCTGATGCGGGAGGTTCAGCTAATGGACATTATGAGAGTAAAAACAGTATTAGCAAGAATAAAAAAGTAGAGAAAAAAGGAAGGGGTGTAGAATCAATTTCCGACAGCTCTGATACAGAATGTTCTGACGAAACTGTAAAAGAGAAGAAACTTGAAGCATTATTGGCTATAGCAAGTCGTCATTCCAAAGTTTTCTTTGAGAATGACGATGGATATATATTTAGTATATATAGGTGTTTGCTACATAATAAGAAGGTCCGTTCATTTTCTGTATGGCTCGGGAAATATAGTTTTGTGGACAATGTTTTATAAGCACAGACACACCTGTCTAGTATATTACATTGTAATTTAATCTACTTTGTTAGAATGACTTGGCGTGTCTATACTTACCAGATCAGGAGAGATGCAATTACATTTTAGGAAATTCCTGAGGTAGACAATGAGATGATCACTCAAGCATTAGACAGTGGGAGAAAGACGACATGGACTGTTATCATGATTGGTGGTGGACACTTTGCTGCAGCTGTGTTTCAAGGTATAAATTGTAATTTACCAATTGTTTTTGTTTATTACACGAGTACATACTTTCTTTTGTTTTCAGATGGCGAATCTGTAGTACACAAAACATTTCATTCCTACACTGTGAGGGCAAAGCAAGGATTTGCCCAAACTTCACGTACAACAACTAATCATGCAAAGAGCGTTGGAGCTAGCTTGCGTCGTTATAACGCAGCATCTCTACTTCAGGTGGTTTTACTTATTACCCTGAATGCTAACTGGTTTATATGCACGTTCTAAAATATTTTCATTTTTTTAGCATGTACAAGATATACTTGAATCATGGTCAGCTCAAATTAGTAATTCTTCCTTGATTCTGTACAGAGCGGTTGGACCATACAATCGCAGTGTATTGTTTGGAGGGAAGAATCCTCCTTTAGATAAAAACGACTTGAGACTTAGACCATTGCCGTTTCCTACTCGCAGAGCAACGTTCAGCGAAGTTAAGAGAGTGTATGATATATTGAGCACCATGGAAATTTATGGTATGCAATGCATTGAAAGTCAAACATTTGAATAGTTTAATTTTTAGACAATTTGTGTACATTAGGTTCGGCGGCTGACTTTACAGACTCTTTTCCTATTTCACCGCGTCAGCCGCTTAGGAAAAGAGTTTCAAAAGTAGATATGCTTATTGAAGAAGTGACGAATGAAGAAGAAAATAACGAGTGCGATTCTAATACTGCCAGTAATGTACGTAATCCTCAAGATAACGATAAAAGCAAGACTCCCGCACAAAATTCTCCAGAAAGGCAACATAAAAATTCCCGATCTCACATAGATAGGGCGAAACCAAGAAAGAGTCCATGTAGACCTTTACCTGGTAGGAATTATAACATGGAAAATACAGTAATTTCGATATATAGAACCAGTAATAATAATAGTTCTTCCTTATCAGATATTGTCGCCAAGTTAGCACAGTCATCTTCCGAGTCAGAACTAGACAGCCAATTAGGTAACCCCAATATCCCACTGGATAGTTGTCTGATTGAGCAGGAATTAGAAGTAGACTTTCGTGAAAATTTACTTGCTTTTCAAGACACTGTGCCTAGATATATGAAAAACAAGAAGTTCCGCCGACAAAGGAAGAGACCGAAGAAAGATGGCATGTATCCTGTGATTTACGTACATGGTCACTTCGTTTAAGATCCATTTTATATTTGAAACAAATCTGTTTTCAGACAACACAATGAATGAAATCTTAGCTAATGCTAAAACAAAATTATGGTCTGCGTGTAAATTGGGTGACAATGAATTATTGTCGACTTGTATCGGTACTTTATTATCAGAAGTAGAAAAGGTTACGGAAATGGAGGAACAGATTGCAGAAGAAGCAGCTGCTGAAGACAACGCAATTATAAGTACGGAGGATATAACAAAATTAGTGAACGATTTTAACGAGGACGGAAATACGATGTTGCATTTGGCGGCTATTGGTGGACATCTAAAGCTAGTGTGGTAAATTGGCATTGTGTAAATAAAGATTTCAGTTTTCTTTCGTTCGTACTATTACAAAGAGGTTTGACTTTAGGCAATTATTGGAGATTGGGTCGGATCCATGCAATAAAAATAAGAAGCTGCAAACACCATACGCGGCTGCAAACGATAAGGAAACAAGAAATACTTTTAGGAGGTTCATGGGTGCCAATCCTGATAAGTTCAATTACTCTAAGGTACATATTTTCAATATTTGACTGTTCCTTTAACAACAAAGATTAATTATTACGCTTAAAATGACGCATTTATTTATTATGAAGTCTCAAATACCCGGACCACTTACTGACGAAATAGAACAAGGAGAATTAGAAAGGAAGAGACAACAGAGAAAAGTGAAGCGAGAAAAAGAGAGAGTGAAGAAAAAAGAATTTGAGCTTAAGAAGCAAGAGGAAGACGCGAAACAAAGATTCCTTAGTCTCAGTGATCGAGAAAAGGTATGTGTTCCAAATAGTGAACGGATCGTGATTGTGTATTGTATTATCGGTATTAGTTTTATGTATGTATATTGCAGAGAGCATTAGCTGCCGAGCAGCGTATTCTAAAGCAGGGCTGTACGATGATTTCACGATGTTTCCAATGTGCTGTGAATATGGCTGGTCAGGTGCCATTCGAGTATAATTTCAATCGCTTCTGCTCCATGCCGTGCTTAAAGGAGCATCGTCTTCGCAACAAAGTTGCTACTTGATGGCATGTTTATCTTTAACACCACGATTGTCTTATAACTTTGCCAGCTAGCCTGATCTGTCCATTGTGTACAAATTGTGTTAGCTGTGTAATTTTTACGAGTTTAGATATAATTGTACAAGTCGATAAAATAACTTCGCAGAATAATCAAATCGGTAATATTGGTAATGAAATATATGCACTTCAAAGAATCCTGCAGAACAAGAATATCTTAATATATCATCACTTTCGTTTCCGTTGTTGTTTCTGACTGTGAAGGAAACTGAGATGCAGGTACTATTTCGGTTTTAAATGAAAAACTAATTGTAAGGGTCAAACAGCGTTCAAGTAACTCCGTGTTTCTTAAAAATTAAATACACTTTATATACTTTTCATGTTGATTACATTTTATATATAACTCTTTTTTTTTTGCATTATGTATTAAATGACATACCTACATAAAGAACTAACATTTTTACGCTAATGCTAAACGGGTAACTAAATTTCACACTCATATCCGCAGTATTACAGTCATACTGAGTTCACGATATCATAACATTGCGCTCATTATGCCTAGATGTTGTAATATCATAATGTGCAGAGAGAGAGAGAGAGAAACGAGTCTTTGGGAGTATGCATAATTCTGTAGGGAACACAAAGTTTCTTTTTCCTTTATATAAGATATTGTTTCGACTGGTGTTTATGAATTAAAACCGTGCCGATTTCCTGTAACTATCATTAACAGGTTTTTCAGACGGTGTCTGCATTTACACGCGAATCTCATCGATGACTAGTATCGAAAGAAAATGTTACTTTACTATCACGCATACTGCGCAATGACGGTAAATCAATCAGTCTGTGGTATACCATTTTTGTTCACGTTCATTTGCGTGCTGATACCAGGCCTGGATTAAGATGCTTCGTGGCCAATATCAGATTTTCGGGGGCCCCTTAGTTAAAAAGCAGGGGGGAGGGGGGTTTGTAATACAGCAGAGCCAAATACTTCAAATTTTAAATCTTCGAAAATTGAAATTTATTTTAAATAAAATTAAATAACATCTAATAACGAAATGGAAGGTTCAGAACGGGGCCCCCCTGGAGCGTGGGGCCCGGGGTTACAACCCCCCCTAGACCCCCCTTGATCCAGCGCTAGCTAAAAAACGACAATGAAACTAAATTCGAAGTTTCCGTTTTTGAACATTTCTAAAACTTTGTCTGACACGCGCACAGTAAATAGCGATGCGAATACAATCGAATATAATTCGAGTACTTACGCGATATCTTAGTTTAACTTTAATGAAAACAACGTTCCCTGGCTTGACTCGAATGGAAATAGTACACTGAGATCCAGATGTCGTCGTTATAAATCGTATATGTATAAAGAGAGATTTCTCTTTTTCTGTCTTTCGTCCGTTTCCATAAATCTCTAAGTCGACTATACTTCACGATATATACAACACATGTGAAAATATTTCGATTTGGTCTCTTCAAATCTTTGTTCTATCGCTCTTCAGGTCTGTTTTAGGCTAATCGAACGGTCTATTACGCGTGGTCCGTGGTTCTGCAACTATTATAATGAAAATATCAATTTTTTCTTTTTATAAAATTCATAGCGTTCGAGTAGGTTTAAGTACAGATTGTGAAAATTTTTCCTTCGGTGTATCCGTTGTTTCGCCAATTTCCGAATATCATGGGAGTCAGCCGCGTGGTTGGAAAGAATTTTTCAGTTTGTTTATCATAGCTTGGACCACAGCGAGGTTATAGGATTAGACATTTCATCAAATGTATTTTTTCGGCCTACTTTTCTGTCGCCGCATATCCATTTTAGTGTCACTACCTACTGCAGATTCACTGTTCTCATAGCGTAGAGCTCGCTAAAATCCACAGGCTTTTTAAGGTGTCGGTATTACAGTTTAAGTGAGCCACCTATAAGATGATAAGTCTATTCTTATACCTCGTCGGTGCTTGGACCATTCGGTCGACATCTTTCGATTTAAACGGACGTGGAATCGTCGGAGTCGGTGCCATCCGATTCATCGTCCCCGTATAATCCGCGAATATCTCCGTCGTTCCAATTGTTCTCCACCTTCACCTCGTACCTGTTCTCTCGTACAGCGTTGTCCGATGGTACGATCCTCACGTACGTGTTCTTCATGTTTTTCAAATCCGTCTGTACGGTCATGTTCCTTACCATTCTGTCGCCGCTGCTGGCCGACTTCGAGCGTATTTTCCCCGAGGTTTTTCCGTCCTCCACCGACTCCAACGAACTTTTCCTTCGACTGTTCTTTCTGTTAGCCTTCTCTTTGTTCAGGGTAGTTTTCCTTCCGACCTTCGGACTCTCGTTCTCCAAGTATTTCTTGATCCACTTCGGAGTCTCATTCGAGTAACAGGATTTCTTCGCGTATTTCGGACTGGCAAGTATCATGGGCACATCAGTCTCGATCACCGTCGTGATCACCTGCTCGTTCTCGTCGAAATTGCTCTCAAGATATTTCTTCTTCGGTATCGCGGACACGCTTATCTTACCTGCAAACGGCGAACACTCGTCAGTGGTCTCGTAAGTGTACGCGTAATGCTTCTGAATGTGTTTCGGTTCGTCGGTGATGTCCACGACCGTCTCCGAGTTCGACATTTCGTTCCTCCGGTTCTCCTCTTTCTCGTCTCTCCTGAATCGTTCAAGTGCCTCCTCGAACAGATGTTTCGGCGATTTTCGGCCAAAATCAAGAGGTTTGATCGGAGAGATGATGCTTTGCCTTAGGTTGCCCGTGATGCTGTGCCTTTGTCTTGTGGGCGGATCGAGTAGACGACGTAGGCTCGAGTTTCGTATCTCTGGCACCGACATCCTCTCCCTGGACTGTATCGGCGGTGGGACCGATGAAAATTTGTTGCTCTTCATAGACGTCGCCGAGTTGATTTTCTTGCTCAGAAGAAGAAGCTCGGATGACAAGAGCTGTCGTTCGGATGCCGGCAATATCGGAGTGGTGCTCGCCACTAGTACGCTCTCGAGGCCTTCTCTCGTCGGGCTTTTAAGTTTGCTCGCTGTGGGTATCCCGGTTATTTCATCGATCTTCGGCTGTTGATGTTCGCTGATCGGCGAACTCGCGATTGGCAGTAATTTCGATCTGGTCATGTCCTGGTTCCGAGTCAGCTGGCTGTCCAAGCTGAACCGTTGCTTCGGCGTACCGGCGATCAATCGAAGATCGTTCTGCGTCTCGAGTTCCGGGATGGAGAATCGGTCGCGGTTGAATTTGGTCGCGGAGGACTCCTTGAAGCTGCGGAATTTACCGCCGAAGTCTAGCTGCGATAGACGGTCCCTCTGGCTGGCGTGTATGGCCGGGGAGAATCTCTTGTGTTTGACGGGCGGCGGGGAGGGCGAATGGAATACCATCGTGGGCAGATTAACCTCTTTTCCGGAGCTCAGACATGGATGGGACAGTCTTTGTTGGCCACGACCTGGATGATAGTCACCGGTGACCAGTGTCGGTTGAGAGAGACGTTCGCGTTTACCCGTGGCGTCGTGTCGAAGGGTGAATCGTCGCACGTCTGGCTGGGAGAGTCTCGGGGAACTTTGATCCATCGTCAAGCTTCCCCTCGAGCTACCACCGAAGCCTTGCACGCTTCGCGCAGATAGCCTCTCCTCGTTGATGCTGTTGTCACCCGACGCTGCTCTGAGACTGGTGTAGGACAGCCTGGTGCCGCGGTTCACACCGGCGAAATTGATGCCGCTGAAGCTCGAGTTCAAAGTCGGTTGAGACATTCGAATGCGGCGATCCGATGAACCGCCACCGGCGGATCTTCTATCGTAGGATATCAACAGGGTCGGCAGATTCGGCTGGGAGTAACGGCTGCGTTGGCTGGCGGGCGAGTAACTCGGTGGACAGGGTGTAGTCGAGTGGGTACCCTCGTACGTCGCCGAGTCCTGTGACTCGATGCTGGATTGCGACTGAGGCGGCGGTTTCACCGGTGTGATGTGAAGATTCGGGTGCGAGAGCCGGTTCTTGCGACCCTGACTCGGTTTCTTCAAATGGTCGATCAGGTTTGGCTGCGAGAGGCGAATGTAAGGGGTAGGTGGGCGGTTCAGGTACCAGAGGTCCCGTCGGGAATACGGCTCGCATCAGAGGGTGCCCTCCTCTCTTAAACGACGTATGAAAACTGGTCGGACGTCCTCGAAGAACGAGGGTAGATCCAACTCCGCGGCCCGAGCGATACCGCCGTCTTTGCACTCCAGCCAGTAGGTATCCATCAAGCCTTTACCCTGACCGAGTAAATATCTTTAATATTCTTTCCCGTCCTCCCCTATTACTAACGACTGTCACCATATACTGTAGATAGGGTAGATTTTTTTTTGTTTACCTTGACGTCCACCAAACCACGATGCACGATCTTAAATCCTCCTACGGCGTCCAAAGCCTTCTTCATCTCCAGGCTGATATGGATTCGTAGAGCTACGGGCGGAACAAAGATCGATTAGAAGAGTACTCGCGATTCCGAGAACGAATAGTGAGAGTACAAAGAGATGGAGCACCTTCTCCGGTAGACTCCATGCGACTGGCCGTGTTCACGGTGTCCCCGAAGAGACAGTAACGGGGCATTTTGCTTCCGACGATTCCGGCGACAACCGGTCCCGTGTGTGCTCCGCTACGTATTTGAAGCCGTTCCCCGGGTCTCTTTGGTACTTGGAAGACCGACGATGCTGCAAGGAGGTCGAGCGCCATCGTCGCTATCTCAGAGACGTGTTTGTCACCTGGAATATTATACACGCATCGCTCTACACCCATTTAGGAACAATCCAAACACCGAAGAAGGTTTTACCATTCCTGACTGGCAAGCCAGAGGCGACCATGTACGAGTCGCCGATGGTCTCGACTTTGTACACGTCGTAGCATTCGATGCGGGCGTCGAAGAGCTTGTAGATCGAATTCAGGAACGTCACCACCTGTATGAAAGTGTACACACACACACACGTGATGATTTCATGTATGAACGGACGTATAGCTGCTTCAAAGATACAGCGTTAGCCATAAATCTGACCGATCCTAAAGTTTATGTTTCGGTAGCCTAATCCTGTCACTCGATACCCTTGAGTTTTAAAAACTGTGCTCGACCATCGTTCAGGGGCGTAAGACGTCAATTTCGGATCGGTTTTTCCATTTTAATGTAATTAAACAAGTTCTTATAGCGTACTAATTTCAGATTTAAAATACTTCCGGCCCTTTTATTCTTGATGAAAGCTTACGAAAACGTTTTCTTTCAAATCTTCCAGTCTTTTTGGTTTTATTCCTTGGCACCCCATAGCTGGAAATAACGTACGACCCTGAGTGCGTTGGGACACAATGGGCCCCCGATGATCGAGTACTAATGGTTATATTTTTGAAGCTGTTATACATATGTGGTTTCTTTTCGATTCTGTAACGAAATAGTTGTACTTCGAGGGGCGTGTTCTCGGCAGCGATCTCGGTGAATCCAACGATGTCGCTGAAGTAGACGGTTACCGCTTCGTAGAACTCGGCTGGCACCTGTGAAACGGGGAAAGACGAACATTTGCAGATCGTTGAACAAGCACAAATACAAATGGAATACTCGTCGAGGTATATACCTGTTGAGTTTGCTTCAATTGTTGCGCAACGCTGGGCGGCAACATTTGAAAAAGTAACGTGTCACTTTTTCCCTTTTCCTGTTTCAGTTCCCTTGCTTTCTGGGCCAAGTTCGCCGCGTACATCTACGAAAAGATCTATCGTGAACATCGAGATCGGCCGACAGGACGACGATAAACCTCTCTTCGGATACGACTAAGCGAATTATCGAATAGAAGAGGAACACGTATGCTCTAATTCGGACAATTATCCACGAGGCTTGTTTCACTTACCTGGATAGTAGCCACCGCGTTGCGTACCAATATTATAATAATAGGGGACACGACCAATACCAGGACAACTATCGCTATTCCAGCGACTTCTTTGTTGCTTGCGTCTTGCAATGTGGAGTTTATGGGGATCTCTGTGGCAGTTCCGTTACGAAAATTTACCTTATCATGTGACGTAATTCACGTTGTAGTTTCCGCAGCTCGTCCACGTAAGTGGCCATCGAATCGAAATAAGCTATCGCATCGTCCACGCTCGGTTCCCGTTTCTGATTCTTCAGGATCTCGTCCCTTCTACGGATGTGGAATAAATTTCGTTCAGACGGTAATATACATACGATTCGATTTCGATCGGTTCGGGACCGGGATTACAGGGTGTAACAAAAACGTTGGAGAACCCGGAAATGGGAGACTCATGGGGTGATTTAAAACAAGTTTTTCTTTAGCAAAAATATTATCCGAGGCTTTGTTAACGAGATATTAACGAAAAACTTCCGACCAATCAGAGCGCGAGTTTGCCAGCCGAGTTCCCGCGGTAATGTAGGCTACCAATCGCAACGCGTATACAACGTTACCGCGGGAACTCAGCTGGCAGACTCGCGCTCTGATTGATCGGGGTTTTTCGTTAATATCTCGTTAACAAAGCGTCAGAAAACATTTTTTCAAGGTCCTCCAACATTTTTGTTACACCCTGTATACGGTCGATAAAACTCAGTCGCGTTCCTCGCGTACCTAGACTTAATCCGGCCGTAATCGGGCATAGTGCGGGTAAGCTCCGCGTAAAAGTGTTTGAGGGAAGGCACGTATGTGAGGGACCCGGTGAGGAGATCACGTCCAAGAGCCTCGTGGCGTACGTAGCTGACGTAATTGTCCCCCACAAGGATTCCACGACCGAAGTAATTGATTCCGTACACGGAAGCAATACCGAGGCTCTCGATGCTCCGCAGCAAATTTTTAAACGCTATCAAATACCTGAAACGGAGATCGCATTGTCATCACGGGGAAAATTTCTGCACTGCTGTCTTGCAATTTATCACACGCTCGGTACTTGCATAGGGTAAATGTCCCGATTACTGCCAGTGTTCCTAATACTGTCACTTTATTTATTTCACGAAACGTATAAAGAATTGTGTGCGAAATATTTTATTATTAAAAGTTACGCCTTTAATCTTAAGGTGACAGTAATTGGGACGTCTATCCTACACGTCTCTTGCTTTTTCCTTGTTCAACGAGAGAAAACGAAATGTGTATCGAAGCGAAATGTTCCGATTCGAGAAGTTTCTTCCGTGGTGTAGTGTGCGATGGATAAATCTTTGCTTCATTCTTGGCTCGACGAACAGTGCAAGAACAGTTTTCTACCAAGGGGTTACCTCCAAACGCCGCTGTTGTCAGTTTCCTTGATCTGATTAGTCAAGTGGTCCAGCATCGCCGCGTTCACGCTCGTGTACCAGGCCATCACTTCGGTGATGCTGCTCTCCTCCGAGCTGATCTTCTGCCTGGAGAAACGAGAAAGAAACTTTGCACTCTTCGAGCCATAATAGACGGGATTCCCTGATGTTTGCACCGGAAGCCTTCGACTCCATTTCTCCATTAACTATTTCAGATTCAGTTACCCGTTGGAAATACTTTATTCGATCGATCGTCAGCAACACGAACACGAATGAAAAAAGGACGGACATGTTTTTTCATCCTTTCGGATTCGACTGCCCCTTAGGGCGATCGCACAAAAAAGAAAAAGGGTCTGTACGGGGGTTCGGGAGAAAGTTTAGCTAATCGTTTTATCGAACTAACTTTCAGACGGAGACCGACGATAGTTCGTAGAGCGACAAAGAGAGATCGAGCCGACGGTGGAGTCGGAGGGACGGAGACGGACAGAGGGGTCTAAAAATATTGTCTACTGCTCCAAATGGTCGGTCACGCGGTCATGTGTGACAACCGCATATCCATTGCTCGTAAAGGTGGTTCGACAGAGAAGCCTGTGGAGCGACAGAGAGAGAGAGAACAAAAAGCGGTACGATATCTTTGAGGGCATATTCCGTTGATACAAACAGGTACTCCTACAATCTGACACACCATCCACATAATCTAGCAAAACGACTGCTTGAAGAACCCACGGACAGACTGAAACGCTTCAAACCGCTGGACAATATGGGAAGAATTTCTACAGCGATTCATCAATTAATCAAAGACTTCCTTATTGTTATAATTTACCAGATGGCAACTGAACGTGGGAATTATTTTAAAAACAAAATATTTCGTTGAGGCTTCTCGTCAGAGATGAGCAAACTAATTATCTAGATAAAAAGTTTCGAATAACGAATAAAAGATAAGAAAAAAATGTTTCGTCATTTTTAATAGTTTAAACGTGGAAATTTCAATTTTTATAATAAAATAATACTTCTTTATGAATGGATCGACATTTGTTGAACAATTATTTAATTTTATTAACTGTTTAAAACTCGGAACGACACCCTTTTATACTACTGCTTTTCACGGTGTATTATTCGCATAAAATTCTGCCCAACTCTGCCTCTCGTACGTGTGCAACGCGTCCACGTTTTATGACACTGATCCCGCGCGTGGGATGGGAAGGGAACTCCCTCCGAAACTCTGCGAGGCAAGAAAAATGAGTACATACGAATACGCAGCAGCAGCGGAAGAACATTCGCGTTGCCCTCCTGTGGAGGAGCGTTATCGAGTCCAATCAACCAGGCCCACCCCATACCGAATACACGACACGATGTGTATCAATGGTTATCAGGATAAACAGTCGTATGCCAAATATTTTCATTTTGGATGTATTATCGTTTAAAGTTCCGAACGTCAATTTATCTTATTAGCAATGTCTGTTTGTGTTATTTTTACGATACTAATAGGCTTCACTTTGCATAATATTCTTTTGTGCATTGCGTTGATTTTTGTTTAAGTACAAGTTACATGTATAATTTTATGTATAAGTTTAATTCTAACAGTGCAAGAGATTGCGAACTCACGTTCTAGAAAAAAATTAATCATACAAGTGCCTGGTACTATTGTGAAATTAGCCAAACAACGCTATTCAATTCGGTAAATAGTAGAAAAAATAATAGTTTATTTATTGAATAATTATTGAAAAATAGTAACATTCTAATATCGATAGTGTTTGTGTCCAGACACTTATGGATGGTGTACCCTCGTGAGCAAACTCTGTTTCGGCTAGGGAAAGACCATCTATCACTTGGTCTCGTAGTTATTGAAATTTATGCGAAATTAACAATCGATTTAACATTTATTTCAGTACTTGAAATATATTTACCAAGTGGTAGGAGGCCTTTATCTTACGCCACTTTTTCCCCTACAGCAAGTCGAGTTTGCTCGCGGGTGTACATATAGTATACGTAATAGTTGCTTCGACTTCCGGTACTTCGTTTAATTGTCCTGTTGTACACCGTCGTTACGCGAAGTGCCCCACGTAAAACGAATCTCATTAGACCATTAATTGGCCGAAATGAAACGAGCCCGCGGTCATAGGGACTCGTTAGAACGTTGGAAAATAATCACGTATACGACCACGCTAATTAATTCAGTTACCGACCCCTGATCGATCGTATTCCAGAAGATTAATAGAACATCGGGAACCGAACGGTGCTGGTGGTGATGGCGTTATTTCATCCCCTACGAGGCCGAGTTAATACCCGTCTATCTCTTCGCAATCTTCCCCCCTCCCCTCGTTCGTCCATCCACTTTGTCAGCCAAGGATAATATCTCGAGGATCGAAGACGAAGAGAGGATTGTTAGCAGCTTGTTACCGGTGCCCCCGCTGACAGAAACACGTCCCATTCACTGACGTGTGCTGCCGTAATGGCCAACGTGAAAAAACTATCAGGCCAGCGTATCGTTCGATCGATGGAGAGAATTTCACTCCAGAGAAACTTCGGACGAGGTCCCTGTACTCTTCCGTTTCACATTTCAATTCTCGATTTTACCGATCAATTGCTTCGTGAAAACGGGGAGATTCGAATCGTCCATAAATGTTCTTAAACCCCCGTTCCCCAACGGTGGTCTTGATTATCACGTTCCAACACTGATTCACGTGGACGAGAATTTCGACGGGAGGATCCGGTCTGAATTATCCGTATGCATAGGTATGCCGATGCTTCGTCAGCGTGTGTATCGATTTATCGGGTATACGTGCTCCCGTGGCCAAGGTAGTAGCAAGCTGTTTTCAGTTCGACCAAATGAAAAACGTGCCTTCCGCAAATATTCCCGTTCAGGGGGCAACATTAATATTATTCCGTCGCGTTTTCCATCTCCTCCCCGACTGGCAAAACGTGAATCGGCATCCGAACTGTCGTCGATTTTCTTCCTTTTTTTTTTTTTTGTTTCACGCGTCGACGGAATTGGGTCGCGTACGGGCTTCCGTTTCGTGTTTGCTCCAGCTCGGGGATGCAATCGAATGATTTTCGACAGGTGACCACAACTACCACCACCACCATCACAACGTCGTTCACACGTTTTTATTTTCCTATCTCTTCTCTCGTTGCATCGCGTCGTGTTATCGATCTCGGGGATACCGGGCCCCGGTGACGTATTTTTATAATCGATCGATATCGCGAGAAGACGAATACGGCGCTATTATAAAAGCACGCATCGCTTCGACGCCCGTGTATATGTATATGTATTATATGAATGTAACGCGTGTATAACCAACTGCCGCCGCGTCTTTTGGTTGTTTACTTCGTAATTAGCAATAATTAGATTCGTGACATCAGTTACCCTGAGGCACGTGTTACACCGGAATGTTCCCCGATATACAGGGTGTCTGAAAATAAGTGGAAGTCCTTAAAAGGGGTGGTTTCTGGGGTGATTTGAAACAACCTTTTCCTTACCGAAAATGTTCTCCGAAGCTTTGTTAACGAGATATTAACGAAAGAACCCCGACCAATCGGAGCCCTGGTCTGTCCACCGAGTTCCCGCCGGAGACCTGCGCTCCGATTGGTCAGGGGTTCTTTCGTTAATATCTCGTTAACAAAGCGTCGGAGAACTTTTTCGCTAAGGAAAAAGTTGTTTCAAATCACCCCAGAAACCACGCCTTTCAAGGACTTACAAACTATTTTGGGACACCCTGTAGAGACCTATTCGACGTGGGCACTCGCGCGTTTTTTTTCTCACTCTCTTTGTGCTTTTTTCCTGTGTTTTATTTCTGTGTAAACACGCGATATTAACGACGATATTGCCGTCCCTTTTGACGCACCTCGACCGTGTTATAGTTTTCGCTGTGGGCGACTAGCTTTCGGCTTTAAGAAGGTTCACGAGGATTTTCCATCGATCGTGAATTAGGATAGACCAGGCGATCGTTTAATAAGTAGGACAATTTCACGTAAAAAAATAAGAGGATTTTATGTTCTCAGATCGTTCGGTTCGGCAAACAAAGGAGTCGATTGCAAGAAGGAGACCTCGTCCATGTTAATCGAAGGGGAAAAAAGCTCGCGGAAAAGAAGAATTCCTCTCGCCTCGAGGCTGAATGGAAATTCAACAAGTGTCGGAACGAGGCCTCGAGGGCTCGAGGGAATAGAGGCCGCGACCGTAACTTTCCGTGCCGACGTTCCTCCGACTGTAGGGTGGCGTTACAATTACTCGGCCGCGTAAACATACCGCGTTTCCGATATTTTTCCAACCGAACCCTCGTGCCTTCGTTCCTTTTCTTCGAACTAATGTGTGCTCCGATAATTCGAGCTAATAGCGGCGAGACTCGTGTCTCGTTGCACGTTCGATGAATCGTATACAAAATTTTCGCATGCTCGAAGCTAAAAACAAAAAGGAAATAAAAATGAAAAATAAGAAAAATTCGTAGATCGTGTGCGTTACGAAAGTTTCACAGGGCGATCAAAGTGGAAACCGTCAGTCACATGAGGCATACTCTGACGTCATTAACGTGTGAACCACGTGGAGTCTGTGTGGTATCCCCCTGGGGCTTAAAGAGGGGAACCCCGAGTGTGTATTCGTCGATCGATTCGTTACCTGAAATCCTCGAGGCGTGCTTGGAAGGCCTCTTTGCTGACCACGTCATAGGTTTGCGTCTTGCTCTCGTCCCTCGGCACAGAGACCAGGGGCCACGTAGTCATGTTGTGAAGAGCCTGATCGGTTATGGCGAACCTCTGCGTCAAGTTCGACCTTCAACGGAGTGCAAGAGACCATGGGATAATTAGTTCCGCGTCGATAAATTGGTAGAGGAGACACTACTTATTTGGTCGTTTTTTTTTTCGCCTCTCTGTGTTCAGAAATGACGCATTCATCCGAGGCCGGCCGGAGGATTTTTACCCCTTTGCACTCCTAATTCTTTTCTATGTTTGTTTCCAGTAACTCCTTGGTATTTTAGGTGTCTCATTTTAAATGTACTTATGTAATTACAAAAGACAGTTAGTTGATAGGAAACAATTTAAATAAATTTCTTTTTTTACTAATTATATTGATGATACCATTGGAACTTTGCTAAAAATGTCGAGTGTCACACTCGACAAAGGAGTTCAAAGGGTTAAAGGGATCTGTTTCTCGATCGAAATTTCACCGATGTTCCGTAAAAAGCGTTCGAATCACGGGTCCGTACGGTGGACCGTGTCGTAAATGGAAAGAAATGGTCGGACGCGTCGCGTTTCGTTGATTTCACGAGGGCGTCAGACGATTGTTGTATTCGTAAGGATTTTCGTGAGGATCGCTGGTCCAATTGAATCGAGAGATCCGATCTCGTATTCCGCGAGGCGACCCTTTCCCTGAAATACTAGTAGGGAGAGGAAGTGTATTGGGGTTCGAGCGCGGTTTGATTAGAGAAACGGTTTCCCCTCCCTAGGCGACGCCCATTTGTTTTCATTGTCTTAGAACACGGTAAAGGGTTCTTTTTCTGTTTCAAATAATGCCGTCGTCGCCTAGTCACGTGTAGGTATATACAGGATGTCCCGAAATAGTTGATCCTTGAAGCTGGTGATTCCTAAGGTGATTTGAAACAACTTTTTCCTTAGCGAAAAAATTCTCCGAGGCTTTGTTAACGAGATATTAACAAAAAAAGCCCTACCAATCGCGCGTGTCTGCCTGCCGAGCGCCCGCAGTAGCGTTGGCTACGCGCTGCGATTGGTAGGCAACGCTACTGCGGGCGCTCGACGGGCAGACACGTGCTCTGATTGGTCGGGGTTTTTCGTTAATATCTCGTTAACAAAGTTTCGAAGAACTTTTTCGCTAAGGAAAAAGTTGTTTCAAATCACTCCAGGAATCATCAACTTCAAGGACTTACAATTATTTCGGGACACCCTGTATACACCTAGAGAAATCAAGTGATATTCAATCGTCTCGAGAGAACAGTGTAAAATGAACTCGACAATGGGCGGGGAGAAGATCTTACGTATTCGTGGGGGCGAAACGACTAAAGCGAAGCTGCGTGTTCGATGGATACCTGAGGGTGTTGCCGTTGGTGTAAATAAAGAACGCGACCTCGGATCGTTCGAGTTGCATCCGCGTGACCACCTTCCCCAAGTCCGTGGCGATTGTCACCTGGAAACAAGATGATAAAGACGCTGAAATCAATATCAGACGAGTAGACTACGCGACACGATGCATATTAATATCACAGATTTCCTCGTTTCGCGATGGAAACATCCTCCGTTACGCTACAACACACGATAGGTAGTGTTTCTGGACACAGCATGGACCGAGGGGCTTTGCACAGTTAATGGACAAGACCGTTGTCCTCGAGACCCATGAAACTCCCGAGGGGCGATGGAACTAATCTTAAGGGACGAAAGGACAGAGAGTAGACAGGATAGAGTGGACGTGCGAACGCTTCCTGGATATATAACCGTCGAGCGGTCACTCCAACTTCCGAGTAAGTACTTAAATGGCCGTCCATTAGGTGTACTCGTGATGCTTTTGCGTTTCATCCTCGTGGAGTATTCCGATAATTATAGATTATCCCGCGCGACAGCACACGGGACAAGAATGTACTGTTCCCTTTATTCTGTTCTTTTTATATACGTTTCATGTGAGTTTGGAGCAACAGTGTCCAATGGTGTAAATAACGAGACGAAGCAGATGCATTCACGAGTGGTAAGAATAATTCAGATAAAATTGTCTCTCACTATACCGTGTATAACTACTACCAATAATAATTTTTCGATAATGTTCATACCGATCCAGGGTCCACTAGGAGTCGGAAACATCGAGTTAAGGTAACTCACGCGTTTGATGTCGTATCCAGCTGGATACACCACTTTAATTGAAATGATTAATATTTTAAAGTACATCAAAATTCTGAAATGAAAGAAAAATTTATTTCCCTTTAATTTTTAAGAAAAAATGGGAAAGTTCGTCGAACAAACCAAAGGAAAACAAGTGACGTTGACCCTCATAGCAGCATGCGTAGAAGATACATTTTTATAACGTTTCTTTTTCAATAATTTCATCGTTGACCTTGCGATTTTTTTATAGCAATCGACAGTTGAAGCTTTTAAGAATGTCCTCTTAAATTTTCAACGAAATCTGTAACTATTAAAAATTTGCGTGAGCCACCTAAAACGGCGTCATTTTCGTGCGTCTGCCCTGGTGCACGCTTCATCTACTGGAACGGAATTAATCGCGACAGAAGATGTTCCACGAGGGCGTACTAATGGGTACGGACTTCCGTCGCGATTGCTCGCATCATCTATTAAGCCATGTGAAATTTTTCAGAGTCTGACGACTATGAAAACAAAACCGACAAAATTCCCGTAACTGTTTGTTCATCCCTACGGGGCTTGTATCGTGATCGATTCGATTTCGAGGAATCTCAATGTCTTATTTTTCTCCTCGATTTTAATTGCAAAGGGCGTGGCGGAATATCAACGTGATTGGGTGGAAAACTCTCGACGTATTTACCATTGACGGGAAACACCGAGGACGAGGCGACTCGAGACGAGACGAGATGAAATGAGATGAAGACGAGGACGGGGGAATGCGAAGCGTCCATTATTTTCATGAGTCCATTCTTCGTCAAACAAGTAACCCGAGAACGAACAGGCTCTAGGTACTTACTCGTGGCTACTCTCCCCGTTTCGATGAATTTCGATCTCGTCTATTCGGAGCAGCTATTTCGAGGCAACAGGTTCGTCCAATCGCGAACCACTTCGATCCGCCATGGAAATTTTTTCGACCACGAACAAATGGGGAATTAAGGGACGTTAATTCTGTTTGCCCAGTAATTCCCGCACACTTAAGCGACGATCGGCCCTTTGTTGACAGAACGTTAAGTTTCGACGACGACGAGAACGAGGACATAAGCTCGATGTCGATTCTCCAAGTCCAGTCCGACACCAGGCATTGTCCGTTCAGGCTTTGTCAAAAACCAAGCGTTGGCTATTAGCCAGTTTCAGGCGTTGGTTAGCTTATCAGGGCCGTCATAAGCAAGGTTACCAGAAGAATCCCTTACGGCGGAAAAAAAGTGACGTTTCCTTTTCGTTTTCGAGAAAATTAAATTATAAATTCTCCAAAATATTTATAAGCAAATTTGTTTACAACACAGAACAGATGTTTAATAACCTTTTTCTTTTTAATGTAACAACTAATGGATAAAACAAACACATGTAACCTCACAAACCTGGTAAATGCATAAATCGTCATACATGTAATTTTAGGATAATTCCGTAAATTTATGTAATCTAGAAGTACGATTTAAACAGTTTACGGTGCCCTTCTAGGCACCCTCACAGCTCTATGAATGCTTGAATTTAATTGGTAGAACATTTCTTCTGTTTGTGGCCAACGCCTGAACCAATCCAGTCCCAAGTGGAGCTTAATGCACGGTGTCGAACTGTATAACTAAAGTAAGAAACTGTATTTAGTTTTATTCTGTTTCTCCGAGAAAAGACTCGTGTTCCGTTAACCTCTTCGGTTGATTGCAACATATCGTTGTTTTCGAGGTTAGATCATTCCCCAGGAACAATACGATTTCGCGCGAAGAACCATCGTGAAGAACTCGACGCGAAGTGAAACAATACCAAGCCGCCTTTGTCGATGACCAATGTATTGTAGAACGATAGAATTGGTTATTGCCCGAGTATTTGCATCGCGATAGGAAATATCGTGGTCGATCGATGAAAACGTGTCGAACGGGGAATCGAACACGGATCGGCTACACGTGCAACGGCATTAATAACGATGCAAACAATCGAATGTTTCTCTTTTGTCGCGTAGCAATTGTTCAGCCGCCTACTGTTTCTTGTTTGCTTTTTTTTGTTTTCCAACTTCGACTTATTACCCTTTCGATGTGAACCATCGGATAGGTCGTCGACAAAACTCGACAGTCCATTTTAATTCCCCACGAGGAGAGACGACACACTCTTTCGAAATACGTTCTCCCATCGAACGGTCGCCACTCTCGTATACTGCGAGATAACACGATACCTCCTCGAAACGCTGGTTTCAGCGTGGAAATATTTGTTTGCACACACACGCACACACACACACAGTGTTTTCATTTATCCCACGCGATTCCGGTGGAGAGCATCGATTGTAAAACAATCCAGAAAACAGTAATAATAACGGAGAGGAATAAGTGAACATGTACACGAAGAATTCGAATGTAAATAGATAGAAAGCTGAGTTTGGTATCGAGTTCGCCCCAGGATCACAATAAAGATTGTACGTGTTCGTAGGCTAGAGAAAGCGAGTGCCATCCATTAAAGAAGGTATCGAAGTGGAAAATGAAGAACCGAGGTCGGCCAGAAAAGGGCTCCGTCGTTTGATTCAAATTTATCGATAATTTTCATCTACACCGTGCTCGCTTGGGTGAGAGGCGTACCCGCCCTGAAAAGGGAGTAATATCCCGAATAAATTGCCGCCACCAGGGGGAAGTAATGAAACACGCCGCGATGAGAATGAAACCGGTGACCGCGTTAAAAACATCTGTTGCAAGTTGTCGCGTGCATTTCTGCCACTCGTTATTTACGTTGAGTGTACAATTACGCCCCAGAACTGGAATTACCGTTCGTTGCTTCGTGTTCGTATTAGAATTTCCATCGAGACAATGGGAATGTTCCGATCGTAGACGGTTTCGAGATAACCTGTCTGGCTGAAATTCATCGGCGTTCTTACGATACGGACTAATTTAACAGGAAAATTGCTAGATGTAACGGTTAAGAATCTCCCTTCTAGCGTGATGTGCGGGGGATACGCACCCACGATTTAGGTATCCAATTTAACAAACTGCAATTCCGTTCCCCGGTTATCGTCGTCGAGGGGGAGGGGGGGGGGGTCGCGCGTTAAAAATCATAGAGGGAGCCTCGTCGATTCGTTATCGTTGATCTATGCTATGCCGTGTGTGCAGAAACAATCGAAGAAATGGTCAGCCTCGCGAACAAACGGTGGCCGCTCGATCGGGGACGGCTTCGTAGGCGTGGTGAATGTTTACTCGTTCCTTCGTTACTTTTACACAGTTTCGTCGATCGATTTACCACTGAATTATACGGTCCGACCTAATTACACGGCTCGTGTAATTACGCCATCGTTTGCGAAAGGATCTAGCGGGTCGACAGGCGTTTGACAGGCAGGACGATCTTGTTGGATGGAGGGCAAGGGTTCGAAATACTGTTTCGTAAGTGGTTTTGGTTTTCTTGTCGTGGCAGGAATTTTCATTTGAAGAGTATAAATTTCTAGAAAACTTGGAAACTTGGGAACCTGAAAACCTGGAAACCTAGGATCGAGATTTTCCGTTACCTGTGACTCGATGTCGGAGACCTCCTGCCGATAGATCAGAATATCGTGGAGGGTGTTGGCCGTCTGCACTATCAACGCCAAGATCGGTATGAACGGCAGCACCAGCATCTGCAGCAATTGAATCCGACGTCCGCGTCGATGAGCCGGATCGGTGGCTCTTGCCCAACAGGACTTGTGTCGGTGGGCTTTCGTCGCCGAGACATCGTCCGACGACAGACTCCTCACCGAGCTCACTTCCGCCACGCACGAGCCATTACGCGGTGACATGCTGAAATAATTTCACAGTTTCATGTAACTAACATTAGATAAATGCAACTGTCGTTGAGTACCGGTCGGATGCTGCGCAGCATTGCGAAACGACACGGTTGGTTCGTGTGCAGGCGTTGTATGCGTGACACAAGCTTGGCAAGTATTGTAATTAAATTATGCAAGCTATTTTACACTTAATTATATCATCGGGGGGTGGACTATTTACGGTCGACTGCAAAAGCATTCTTTAGCCCGCTGAAAGTTAGAACGGTTCACGTATAGTTCGGGAACTGAAGGCCATGTATCTATCGCACGGCGGACGATTAAACAAGGGAATTTAATGTTTAGCAAAATGTCATATGTGCTTGTGTTTGTCGATAAACTTTGACATTTCGATTGGGGGACATTATTTGAAGTCATCGATTCCCTTCTCGGTTCGCTTGTCCTTTTACTGGATTTATTTCGTATAAGGAAGCAGGTGACTCCAGGTGTTTGCTATGTTACGGTGTAAATTCAATGATAGATGAAAGGCACTGGATACCTCTGCGTAATTCGTGTCATTGATAGACGTATTGCCTACATTCTGCTCCCCGTGAAAGAAAATCACGCTCAACAGGTTGAATAGCATCTCTGATTGTAAAAAGTACGTGTTTCAGAGGCGAATTAGTAGGCCCGTGTCCCCCACACCTTTTCGCTCGTAATTCACAAGAACCTCTTCTTATATCCTCCATTACGAACAGCGACCAAATCAACTGTCTAGATCTTATGGAAACTGTTTGATGCCATAGATAAGTTTGCGTGAAAATCTCACTCTCTTCTTTTTTGTCTCTACAGGCTACAGTGTGTTTTACCGACCAATTAATCGGTAGAATCGGAAGACAAGCTGCGACGTTAAACTTCCGGGGGAAGGAGAGACATTTGTCGCATCTGGCTTCCCCCGTGAACCAGAGCGGCGAATAAAGTGGCATTCGGTGGCGTGCGTTATCGTTCCCCGTGTAGGAGGCAACGAAGTTTCCAGCGTGGCCCAGGACCAAACAATAACCCAACCCTCCACGTATTTTCTTCTGGCCGACTTGCAGAACAGGGAAACAAAGTACCAACCGTGAAATCCGGTTTTCCCTTCCCCTCCTTACGATGAAGGAAACTTCTCCGCCCGACGTTATTGTATCCACGCCGCGTTTACTCTAATTTCCCGTAACAACGATGCGACAACGATCGTCAAGATCCGGATCGAGTAAACTTGCCTCGTGCTGCTTTCACCCAAACGGGGATGGACTCGCCGAGAAAGTCGGAAAAATCGACGGAAGTTTCGTTTTATTGCCAGCATTCTTCTGCTCCATTACGAGAAGGGCGACGAAGCGATGTTGGCAACTTTCTTGATCCGATTTGACAACTGTCCCTAATGGAAATGGAGTAAAGCAAGGACGGACAAGATGCGTTTGCAACGAACACACCGACGAAACCAGCCCTTGGACACACACACACACTTTGTGTTAATGTGAGTGGACACAAGGATTGACACACGATGCCAAAAAATGTTGTATTTATGTCATTTCTTTTAGAGTTATCAAGGTCACCTTCGTTTTTTAAAACAGAACACCTTTTTTTCCGTGACCTTGAATGACCTTGAATAATTATAGTCACTGAATTCCTAATGCAAGGGACTATCATTGTAGGTATTTAAATGAGGGTGATTCCATTTTAAAAAAAGTAGGTGACCTTGATAGAGAGATGGGATGAAACAAGTTACAGACTCCTCTCGATTATCGTCTGGCTTATCCTACACGATTATTGTCCCGGCGCAGACTTCAGTTCGGGACGATAATCAAGAGGAGTCTGTAATTCTTTTCAAGCGTGAAATGGCCATATTCCGTTACTACCCTAAGATGGACCAAAGGGTGGTTATCGTCGGTCCAGCCATCGGAGTAACACGACGCGAGCCGAGAGCACGCGGCAATTAATGAACCACAGGAAGCCGCGGTGCAACTTGTCTCTCTGCTGTTCCATACTTGCGGTAAGAGCCGACGCGCCATTAGATTACGCGTCGGCACTGTATTGGTTTATTGCCGTGTCGTTGCACGCAACATACAGGGTGTCCCCGCGAATACTATACAGTTCGTCTTTTCTTCAACCATTTGAAATACGAGAAAACTGTTGAGACAAAATTGAATGGCACTAGGCGGTTAATTAACGGGCTATAGTTAATTTTCGTTTAACATTATTATTTTAAGAGATATGAAGGTCGACTTTGGTATTGTTTAATGGAATTACATATATTTAAAATAATATGTTTAAAAAAATCCACTATAGCCCGTTAATTAGCCCCCTCCTGCCATTCAATTTTATGCAAACAATTTTCTCGTATTTCAA
>NW_015373923.1:3559343-3585353 GCF_001272555.1 Dufourea novaeangliae | reverse complement strand
CGACGCGAATGGAATATCCTCCACGCTCGTGCCGAGTAACCACCGCGTTACAGCTCCGTTTCAGAACTGCAGCTTCCACGATCGACCGATAAAGTTAAAGGATTCGAGGGTGTACACGTACGATTAAAAATTTCAAGACGATCGGTACCGAAACAAGCATCTCCATCAAGGATTTAGTAAGATCACGAGGTCACGAAAATCGCTCGGTTTTAAGAGTTCCCACGTAGAGTCGTTCACCGCGGTACAGTGCTACAGCTAAGCCGCATAATCAGCGGAAAACCATGAACTCGGCCGATAAAGAGGGCAAAAAAAAAAATGGGGATTCTTCCGAGGCTGAAAGGAAGTTTAAAGACTGGTAGATGAACGCGGCGAGATAGTCGGACCACTTTATCCCCCGTGAGAAGCTGTCCAGGGGCAATCGCTGAAAGGAATACCAGCGACAGAGAGAAAGAGAGAGAGAGAGAGGGGCACGACATTGAGAAGCAGAACAGAGAATACCGGCTTGAACGTCGGAGGAGCTACGGAAGGCTGAAAACCGATCTGTCCCGTCGGTCGGAGACTCGAGGAGCGACGAGAAGAAGAACAAGGCGATGACGAGGAACGATCGTCGAGGGTCGTCGCCTTTGGTTTCGATCGCGTGGCTGGTTTTGCTTAATCTCTGCTGCCTCTATAAGCTCGGTGACCGCTGAAAAGTCATGAATCCGGGGGGCAGCGACCCCTGAAAACTCAGGGGGGTACGGAAGCTCTGAGCAGGAACAAGCATCGGCGTGTGTTAAGCGACTTCATTGGACGCAAAAGCTGAATCGAGACGAAAGCACAGGGGTAGGTGCACGCGGCAGATGTGCATACATACAAACACACACACTAGATATGTATATCGAGATATGGGGGCAGTTTCCTTAAAGGGTTATGCCTATCTGAGAGCTCGATAAAGACATGTACTTTCGGAATTTATTTTGAAAAAACTTGAGGACTATTTCAAACATACGTCATTTTATTCGAAAGTGGACATTTTAAAGTGCTTATAATAATTTCTTCAATGCAAAATATGAATAACTGGGGGAAATATCAGTGATCTCCCGACGGACTTTTTATTTTATCACTGTAAGTTTGAGTTCGTTTATCTAAAATAAAAAATCCAAGCAAATTTAGTTAATATATTATATTATTCTAAGAAAAACTTAGAAAAGAAGACCAGATCGCTGAAACCAGGAGACTCTCTGTGCAGTGTGTTTGGAAAGCAACGAAGAAGACTGGATACGATGTTCAACTACCGAAAATGGACACACGAGGCTTGTGCCGATATTCCCGAGTGTTCGGATAATTATATTTGTGATCGCTAGAAATTATATTGAAACTGTCCTGAGTTAAGTTAGTAAGTTTTACCGTGTCCAGTACTAGAAGCCAATTAATGTTCTTTCAAAATCATATACCGAAGTTCAACGTTTCATTTAACACTAGAACTACCGACGATAAACGCATATTTGCTTCGATCGGTGGATAAACGTGAAAAACTTTTGAAAAATTACAAAATTAGGAATTTACTAATTTCGTCACTTTCATATCGTAATAAAAAGTGCGAAAGATCTGAGAAAATGTATTGTCGTAACATTTTAATCGTCGTTGTAAGATTGCATTGACAAGTCATTTTGACTTCCTTGGTAGTTCTAGTGTTAAGTTAACTGTTATGGTAATGTTTATTATTTCGTTCCTCTATTTGGAGTTCTAATATTGTTTTTTTGTTTTTGTTTAAGAAAAAACGTTCAACGTCCGGGACTAAGGGAGCTCCCCCCCACAGCCGAGATATATTGCATGCAAACCGATATACATATACTCACTCGTTCTGTATGGTGAGCATGACTCCAGGGTCCTGCACGATGGTCCACCCTCACCTCGCGCGATCTCTCGCGATTCGATGGATCCGACTTCGAGCCTGAATGGCTTTGGCACAACCAGGCGTATTATCTCATAGAGGAGGCTCCTCTCTCTGTCCATTCAGTCTCGATATAAAGGCACGCGGGGTAGGGGGCTACCATAAAACCATCTCAATGGCAACAACATGACTACGAATAATCTACTTGGCTGCAATCTTACATGCGTATGATGTGCCCGCGCTTCCGATGTCTTGCGACCGCGATTAAAGATATACAACATACACCGCGAACCGGACCCGAAGAACTTAAAGTCTTCTCGAACTTCGGACCACGCTACCTTCGATTTTATTTCTATTTAATTCGCTGTTATACAGGGTGTTTCTGAAAATGTGGGCATAACTTCGGGGATAGATTCAGTACGCTAAAGCAGAGTTGGGCACAATTTTATTCGTGAAAAGCAGCAGTATCTGGGATCGTCGCTTGACCTGTGAACAGTTAATGAAGAGAAATAATTGTTTGCCAAGTGTTTACTCATTCGAGAAGAAAGTATTATATTATTGTAAAAATTGAAATTTTCACGGTTTTGCTATTAAAAATGGTGAAGTACTTTTTTTTTTATGTTTTATTCGTTATTCGAAATTTTTTATTTAGATCACGAATTTGCCCATCTCTGCGCTAAAGTAAGAAAAAAAGTTCATACGAACGTATGGCCGATATGACCTTGTTTCCGAATTATAACCGTTTTTATATGATACCTGTTATTTAATTATTTTCATGTTTGCCATTTGTGTAATCTGGCATTTTCAATGTAACCTCATTCAAATTATCACTTTGGATTATTGTGAAATGTATTAGCAAGTTTCCATACGTGCTATTGTCACCAAGAGCGTGTATTAAACTGACTGAAATGTAGGCTGACACTCGAAGACGATCCGTGTTGAGTTGTATTTGAAAAAAAGTAATCTTTGTTTCCTGGAACTGCGTCTAATAGTGTTTTAGCGTACTGAATTTATCCCCGAAGTAATACCTACATTTTCGAAAACACCCTGTATATCCAAACAATCGTAGACAGATAAACGTCTGAAAGGACTTGAAGAATTAAATGACCGTCGCCGACGCAAAATTCACATCTACTACAGACTCTTCTCGATTATTGTCTGGCTGGTTCTACACGATTATTGTCCAGGAGTTATCCCCACCACTGGGAGGGCTTTTTGTTACCGAGACTCGAGCTTCGGGCAAAAAACGAATTTACGAAGGTCTGAAGCATTTCTCCATATACGATTATTGTCAGGACGATAATCGAGTGGAGTCTGTATTAATCAGCTCGCTCGACATCCTGAAGGAGGTTCAGGATCACCTGCGTCTAACTAGCACACCGCTAAATTGCCATTAGCTCTTTCGTAATTCGAGTCGAGTGTACCTAAGTGACACTTGGGTCCAGTGTCACGGAACAAAAAATATGTACTCGTTCGCCCGATGGCACGGTATTCTTCCTGGTGCCGCCCTTCGCTGTATACGTGCGCGAGTAAAGTGGACAGGCACGATATTGTGTCTACGTAAAATCATTAAATTGTAAAACTGCCCCTGCTTCGGTAGCCGAAACTGTAATTTCAGACGTTTAAGCCTCTTCAGGACCGTGCAATGTCAATTCGGAATGGATTACCTGCACTTTAATTTTTACTAATATATATTAATTACTATTGAGTAGAAGGAGGCAGAGGCTAAATACCGTGTACTTTTGATAAAATATTCTAAGCAGGAGTTTTAAATATCAATTCCCAAATAACGTTTGTATCCAGAGATTTAGGTCGCTTTTGGGCATGTTAAGGCCCCACGTAGGGCACGTACAGCCAGGGACTTCTACCGAAACGTAAAATACCGGTATTTTCAATTGTACCTTCGCCCTATATAAGCCCTACCCTTATAGAAACCGAAAAAATACCGGTATTCATTTCGGTTTTCGGTAATATATCGGTTTCGGTATAGATGGCATAATAGTATCAAAATCATACCGGTTTAAGTCCCTGCGTACAGCCCTTGGTGCGGTTACATGAACAGGCTATCCTAATAAACGCTTAATTTTCCGAGGACACAATATCGTGCCCATAAACTTTACATAAAACAAGTAAAATCGACTGAGAATTGCAAAACAAGAAAACATGCAACGGATCGTTTCCGCGTAAACGGTTGACGTCTTTTAAAATCGACCCATGTGCGATCGAGGGTTTACTCTCGCGTCACTTGCATGCCAAGAAAGGGACAAACCCCGTGTGGATATATCGTGTCGATCTCGAGAAAGTTTCGTGCGAATAGTGAGGAGGGGATTCAATTAAAAAAAAAAGGTATTTTCTCATGCCGGGGGAAGAATCTCGACGCGGAAGAATTCCAAGAAACTCTGCTGGACGCCGCGAACGGCGAAATCGGTGGCTGTCGTATATACGAGGGAGCTCGAACAACCGACGTATACGTCAATAGAGTAAAATTGCTCTTACGCGTGTTTAAACGAGGACCACGAGAGACACGTGGTTGCAGTCACGAGGACGTTCCTCTCTAGCGAACAAACTCTTCCGTCTCCTCGTTCCTTCCCTCGTCTCTCCTTTTCCCGCACGGTGAAATCACGCTCTGTCCCCTCGTCCTTTTTTTTTTTTTTTTTTTTTTATAACGTGTCTTGGTTACGTTGTGTAACACCGAACGATTATTGTCAAAGTAATCACCCCTTTTCGATCTACAGAAGTTCCGTTCCTCTTATCGTCGTGGCCGTCGAAACCATTTCACGATTTGCGGAGAAATTTTAATAGAATACTCCCTAATCTTTTCGTTTCTTCCCTGAATCATTCAACGAGATATATATATATATATATATATATATATACACATATATATACATATATGCTGTGAGTTTTTCTTTTGCCAACAAAAAATCGACGCGGCGATCTGTGATCGAGAAAACGGCGATCAAAACCGAAAGAGCAAACAGGTGTTCCCGCATGGAATGCGCGACCGCATACTGACGACACGATCCAGGACGGTCGTCGGTGATACGCGATAGACTCCTCCGACGCCCAGTGCGCATCCACGAAACCCTACCGACCAGCGTCGTACTCTTCAACCCTCTTCTCCAATGATGGTCGTTCGAACGACCGTCGAAGTTTCGCTGAAATTGAAATGTCAGCGAAAATCATCCCCCTCCGCTGGAAATGTGTTTTATTCGACCCCGAATGCTATCGTTGGGTTATTTTTAAAAATCTGACATTTTTCGATCGACGTTTGATCGGTATGTTATAAACCTTGACATTGGTTTCGTTAAAAAAAAAAACGGGGTGAGTATTAGTTTTTTAGAATATACATTGTATTGAGTAAAGTCTGAATGAATTCAGTATTCTCTATAAACATTGAATACTTTATGATCGACAATTGATTTTGAACGGAGAGAGAAAAGAATGGGACCATTTCGTCCTAGGCCTACGACATATCTAAATCGACATGGAGAATTAATCCGTAACGCGTGTATTTGTCGTGGTAGTAAGTAGAAATGGAATGCAATGAACAGATGTGTTAGCAAAGTCTTATTCAATTGAATTCGTATCGAGCAGATTTTCAATTTCAATTGTCTCGAAAACGAAGTCTCAAATGAGACTATTTTATTGTATATTTTCGACCTATTTTCTCACGTAGAATCATCCCCTACTCGAATATTCCACTAGTTTTACTTGATACTCTGTATATAGATACTGATGATAGGTTTGAGTAGAAGCGGGAAAGGTGATATGAGTCCGAAGCTCTCTGGTGGCGAGTACAGGAACAGCTGCCATAGTACCCTTTGTGCTACTACCATCTAGCAGTATAAATGAGATACTAATTGTAGAGTGGATTGGTTGCCTTTTTAACAGATGGTGATACGGATCTTTTCTAGGAAGACATTACATATGCATCTCGTCTGTGATATAATCGACTAATAGCTAAGGTGGTTTGCCACAGATGGTGCCACGGGTTATCATGAAAATTTATCAAAATAATTAAAAATGTTTAATCACAATTTGCGCAATTTTTGCTTTATACCACTGAGTTTCAAGGCGTAAAAAGCTAGGGTAATAAAAGAAAAATAGACAGCTCCTGTTTCAGTCGATGACTCTAGATTGTCGGGCTCAAACTCGGTTGGGCCTTGGGCATTTATTATTCCATTGTAACGGTCCGTGCACTGCCGTGCAGGTCCGTGGGTTGCTTTGTTAACGGTATGATCACTGACGATCACTGACGATGAGGTAGGATTCGGATAAAATCTACTTAAAACTTAATTTCTTCTCCTTCGTCGCCGCTTTTGAAGTTATTACAGAATTAAATTATATAACAACGTTACTAGCAGGAAAAAATAATAAAAATGTAAGTATTATATGTATTTACGTGAATTATGATTGGCGATTATATTTAAGGATCTAATGAAACAGAATATGATTTAAGTTCTGGTCAATTAGAAATAGGAATTTCGAAGTAATTTTTATTTGTTGTCAGAAGTTTGTGAACTTTATACGCATGAATTTTCAGTGAGAATCACATCCATAATAATTTACGATTTCCACAGGTACAAAAACACAATCCTAAACTTGTTACTTATTATTGCTGATTTGTGGTTGAGCACAGGAGATGATTATTATGGACTTCTTGGTGTAAGCAGAACAGCCGATCAAAAAGAGATTAGAAGAGCTTTCAAACAATTAGCACTGACTGAACATCCAGACAAAAATAATGTACGTGCCAGAGCAACTCTGTTATCAACTTCTTAAATAATGTAAGTCAAGGGTTCAATTATGCCAAAGTATACATTTAAATGATACACCAGCTTTGTTGTTTTTCAAATTATTCTAATGAACATAGGGAATTCTATTGGCATTTATACGAAGAACAGAACAGTCTAATAAAACTTGTAATACAATCTTGAAACATAACTACATAACAATGTTTATATGTACTTTGTAGGATAATCCGGAAGCTCATGCAAAGTTTGTTCAATTATCAAGGGCTTATGAAATATTGAAAGATCCAGTTTTAAGGCAAAAGTATGATAATTATGGGGAAGAGGGTATTGATATTTCAAACAAAAGACAAACTTATCATTCTTGGAGTTATAATGCAAACAATTTTGGAATATATGATGATGATGATCCATGGATTATTACACTCGACGAGACAGATTATTGTAAGTTATATTTCATTCTAGTTGAGGTACTGTGTATTAATTTATAAGAAATACAAATTCGATTCAAGTATTATATCTGTTACAGTTGAAAGTGTTCTTTACAAGAAGAAAGTATGGTTGATAAATTTTTATTCCCCTGCCTGTGGTTCTTGTCACCGATTTGCTCCAATTTGGAAAAAAATCGCGGAAGAGCTCGATGAAGCTCTAAAAATGGGAGTTGTAAATTGTGAAGATGAATGGCAACTTTGTCGTCGTATAGGAATAAAATCTTATCCGATGCTGATGCATTATCCGAAAGTTTGTAGATTATACGATATGTACCTCAAATCTATATTTCAACTACTGAGTAAAATGCTCATTTAAAAGTATTGTGAATTTAATTACAGAATTCAAAGTATGGGGAGCAATATAAAGGAGAAATGAGTTATGCAAGTGTTATGAATTTTATTGTGAATCACTTCGAAGTTGATATTCGTGAAATAGAAGAACCATTGAAGGACTTCATTTCTCGCGGCAGCAGGGAATCGGATCGGCCCATGTTAATATTCATCTGCGGTGCGCAACGCGATTGTTTTGCATCGACTGAACGTTTAAAAATTGCAGCAACATTTGTAATTAACATTTAATTTTGCTTTCTATTAGACTTATTCTCGGAATTTCATTATACAGTATAAAGTAATAACCCATTTTTTATTTGTTCCAGGAAAATGTGATCGATGTGAAGATAACTTATTGTAATAAAAAGGAAGATTGCGATGAAATTGTATCTCTTGATACGAAAGCCGTTTATTTATCCGCTACTCCATATAAAAATAATACTTGGCACGTTGTTCCATTTGAAGATATAGATGAAACGAAAGAATTGATAAAAAAAGTAATGGAGCGCTTACCGGAACCATGTGATCTCGACGCTAACGAATTTCAGGTAAGCTGTATACTTATTATTGAAAATTCATCGCGTGACAACAGTATATTTTTCGTATTCTTCTAATCTTATTGCTATCCAATAGTCATAGTTATTTCTTTATAGAAAATTAAAAAACGTTTAATGGAAGAGAAAACATTTAATCCTGGTTGGCTCATTCACTTTTATATTGGGCATGGAACGAATTCAGATCCAGTGCTGAAAAAACTTCTTAGTGTTAGCGATGCCGTTAAATTGGGTAATGCACGTTCAGTCTTAACATTACGCGCGTTTCTTTTATTTTACACTTACTTATTTTCGCTACTTTTGCAAATTTCCAGGTAAAATAAATTGTGGAAAATATTCGTCGATTTGTACTATGTTAAGCATAAATCGTTATCCAATGTGGGGAATTCTTAAAACAGGAGGAGCTTTCGAGTTGTATCACGGAAAAAATTCATTCAATGATATTGTTAAATTTGTGTATAGTAGCATTAAGGCAACTAATGTATGGGCGTTATCCGGCGAGCAAGTAATGTCTATAATGGAGAGAAACAATGGTACTTAGATTGTTTGAATTGACTGTTCTGGAAAACGATTTGGATAATTACACGTGTCGCAATTTGTTAAAGGTAACGAAGCATGGTTTCTCGATTGGTACGCACCATGGTGTCCTCCGTGCATGCAGTTTATAAAAGAAGTTCGTAAAGCGTCGGTGGAATTTCACAAATCAATCATTCGTTTTGGGACCATCGACTGCACTGTATATTCTGATATTTGTCGTCGATACAACATTCGTTCATATCCAACTGCAATACTCATAAACGGTACCAATACCAATAAATTTTCACTACAAAAGACAGCAGTTAATATTGTTCGATTCATTAACGAAGCACGGCATCGGACAGGTGAGGATAAATTAATTTATAATACAGTTTTAGAAATATTTCATGTACAATAGTGTAATGGGTTTCTTTGTGAATTTCAAATTCGGCGTAGTTGTACGGCTTACCTTAAAAAATTACGAGAAGCAACTCGGTCAGAGAAAAGGTAAATTCATCTGGGTGGTTGATTATTTTGCACCTTGGTGCGCACCGTGTCAACGGCTTACACCCGAATGGATCACCGTTGCAAACACTTTGTCTGTGCTCCCATTTGTAAAAGTGGCCAGTGTAGATTGCGAAGCAGAATCAACGTTATGCTCAACCCAGAGAATACACAGTTATCCTACGATACGGATATATTCCAAAGACTCCAAGGACCTAACTGTGTTCGAGTAAGTTCACGTTGTTCCTTTTCGATTCTCTAACAAATAGTTCTTTCTGGTACGGTTAATTAAGTCGAAATGAATTTTTATTCTTTGCAGTTCTTACAATGGACATCGGGATTCTGTCTCGATATTAAGATGGATTACAAATTTCTTTCCTCGAAAAGTACGACCATTGGATCCAACTACTTTACAAGAGGGGGTATTAAATGATCGTAGTACATGGGTTGTGAATTTTTTCATTCCATGGTGTGAACAGTGCCAACAACTGGAATCTCAATTCGCTATCGTTGCTCAAGTAAGCATAGTGTTCTTATTGGGTAAAATGTTAAGACTAGGACCCGTTTTAATAAAATTCTTTGTTGCTTCAAGTTACTGGAGAGATCAACGATACAATTTGGTCGCTTTAATTGTGAAGTCTATGCTGCCGAGTGTGGTAAAGCTGGAATTACATCGTATCCAACATTGGTAGCATATGATTCCCGATACAACAGGAAGAGGATTGCAGATGGTTTTCGAATTAACGAAATCGTGGCCGAGAAAATTAAAGACAACCTTTTAAATTTTATCGCACGTCTCAGTCACGACGAATTGTGATACCTTTGCCGTGTGTGTGTTCAGGCGCGATGCGCATTTCAAAGTATTCGCCTTTTTTTGAATTAAACACACTGTAAGGAGTAGACTTCGGTAGCCATCTTGGTTTATGAATTAGGAAATGCCGGCATCCGACAGGCGGAAGACTCGGGTTTGACTGCCGGTCTGATATCTAATCTGCCAATTCTTTTCTCTCCTAATACTGTAATCCTATTCTAAAACTTATCACAAATAAGAAAAACCTTGATTAATTGTGTCTGCATTTAGATATACACGTTTTATAACTACGATATTAAAGTCGAATTTATTAAAAAAAAATCGTGCGCTTTTTTAAATCGAAATTTTTGTATACAAACTGCTTTAGCAAGTAACACCACTAAATAAAGTTGAATACTGTCACATTACTACGCGTTTCATTTAATTTCTACGTAGAGGAATGAAAAATTCATTCGTCTCGCACACCAATATTATTAATATTAAATGTATTGTACAAATGCATTAACATGAATAGGACATGTGATTGTTATGAAAATAAGCCGTAATATATTAAATAATTTTCTCTTTTTCTTTGCATAAAATGTTCCAAGAAGTTTTTATAGACACAGTCGTGGCACCCAGCCTTGTTTGGGACTTGTACCGAAAATGCAATTTCCTTATCTGCTCTCCACGTCATGTGGAGAATGTTTAGTTAACGCGAATTATATTACTACGCATACCGTCTAGTATGTGGAAACATAGGAAAAAGAGGGACCGGCCAATCGAGAATTGAACCCCGTGATCTTCAAACACTCAAGTGGCCAGTCCATGTCCTTAACCTACTGGACCCACGGTGCCTTTCTGCTTTTCCTATTTAACTAACCATTCTGAACATATCTGGGGACCCCGATCCCCATATAAAATGCGACATGAAACGTAGTAAAGTCAAAAGCCGCGTATCGAAAATTATCGTTCGTGGACAGGATTAACTTACAAAACTTTACTTATCGCTCGAGAGGGACACAACTTTCAACTCGACACACAGATTTCCCAATTACGCGACGACAATTCCAGCTTCGAATTTCCAAGTACATATAAAATTTTATTCCTACGATTTACGTGATACGGTGGGACATGCTGTCCCACACCATGTCCCCTCGAGCAGCATTATTTATCTAAATTCGCTATACATATCGAAAATTGCCCATACATTCTAAAAAATAATTTATATTTCCAATAATCGGTATAATATTTTGTCGTAAAATATAAGAGTGACAACGAGTAGCAATATACATTCGTTTCTTTTCTATCACATAAGAACGCATTATGCGGAGGCAGTGCTAATTGAATGTAATGCGATTTCGCCACGTTTTCCAATTATCTTTCGCTTCTTTTAATAAATTAACTGTGTTGCACGTAACTTATTAAAATCAATGTCTTTTTGGACTCCCATTACTTTCTCTGTTTCTTTGTAAAAATATTATCTCTCGTAGTAAAATTGTATTCCCTTTAAAACGTTTGATTTTTCCGAAGCTGGTGAATCATGAAAAGTAAACTAAACTAAACACTTGAAGATTAATGTGCTTGATAAAAGTTAACACAGATTCTCGTTCAAAGATTGCCATTATCGTCGTAGAAATTATTATTGAAATAATCAAAACTGAGAACGACTTTCGGGTTACCGTGACAATTACATTTATGTTCAAGTGTAACGAGTTCGTTTACTATTCACTGTTTAATTTTGTGAGTAAGAACTTTCTAGCAACATTTACACTAACCGAACATAAAGAATGGATTATTCCACAGGTAATCCAAACATGTAAACACCACGGTGACTTGTCATAAAATGATTGTAGTGATAGAATTAAGAACATATTTTTCTGTGAATATAGTGATATTAATTGACAATTACACTGAAATCAACCGAGAACATCATACGTATGTATACCATATCTCGGATATTCGTGGTCTATATACATATACTTTTGTGGTTTCTGCGGACTCTCGCGGATGAGTTATTACAATTCGTTGAACATAAGAGGAATTAAACTTATGTGTGTCTTAACCTTCAAATTTCAACGTATTGATACACGTTAAAGAAACTTTGAATGCGATACATGTTTTATTCGATAAGCGCTTTTCTAGTACCGTTCAGCTTCTTCGACATTGATTTCTCTGAATAAGGTGATAAGATATACAGTGTATGTAATGTAAAATTCTTAAAAAATGAATTCGAAGTACTTTCTTAACACGAAAGATAATTCCAATGTCAACAGCTGTTTCTGTTTTGTTTTCGTAGTACCTGATTTACTAAACAGATAAAAAGAAACGTATTAATTGGATTATGTCATAAGCAAGGTGATATACAACATTTGTACCGTGTTGTTGGTAAATTAATAAATAGAGCGGTCGCATAATGTGTGCCATAAATATACACAAGAAACGCATCAGTGAGTTAACACCGATAACGAATGAATAATAAAAAAAATCATAATTGCAAATTATAAGTCTCGCTTCGAGGGCGGTATCAAGTGTTGTGGTAATTTTGCAGGCAGGTCATAACCACCGAGTTTCACATTAATTAAATGCATCGCTAAGGCAAACTCATCGGAATCCAGCAATCCATCATTGTCAACATCGGATAAATTCCAAATTTTCCCAAGTACACTGTTTGGCAATTTCGACTTAACCATTTCCGATTTTGCGGCTGGAAACGTATCAAAGAATCTCATTAACCCAATTGTACATATCGAAGAATTCGTAGTTAAGTAACAGTTAGTCCAACAATGTTTAAACCGTTCATCATGTGAATTCGAGATTTAAATGTGTGTATTATTTGTGAAAGTAATGTATACGATAAGAAATTACCTGCTCCCGTAATTTTTCCGTCACAGGGATTGAGCGTTTCGAAAACAGAATCGTATTTGTATCTTTCCTTATTAACGAACCATTCTGGTTCACCCGCTCCAGCATCAATACCTTCTCCCCGCTTGTAACCAAACGGACTTACTTGATCCTCCACACCTTCGAATGCGCCTCCTGTTAGGGCAACAGCGGAAGAACTAAGTTCGTTACAAATTTATAAAACATGAAAATGAAAATTTTCCTCGACAGCCTCGACCAGAACTGTCGACCTCTTTCATCATATAGAAAACGTAAAAGAACCGTAATAGTGTAAAATATCCGTCAGCTGTACAGAGTCATGCTTGTCTCGAGTTTCATAGTACGTAATTGAAATTTATCGCGGCACTTGAAATGGTTTCCGTGAAACGTTGATCTATGATTACGTTTGGTTGCACAAGTTTGAACAGTGAGTAATAGCGAACTGGACAGAAATACTGGTAATCGTGGCGCTTTCCAGCTTAGATTCCGTAAAAAAAAAAATCATCGGAGATATCTCTGTTGAAAGATATACATAGCGAAATGTACCTTTGACTAACGATTCTGACGTGGTCCCGTGTTCTTCGTTTGGTATCATGTCCATGAGCTTCGCGATATCTTCGGCGAGCATTTTATCGACGACTTCCAATAATCTGGGCTTTATGTAATTGAATCTAGTGAAGTCTTGGTGTGCCAAACTTTCCTGCATTTTCTTCAAATCTGGAAAATCGCCTGGTGAAATTTTTTGCTCCCTTTGTATTTGGTCGTAGATTTGACCCAAATTTTTGATAAGATCTTTTTTCTTTGAATCTTTGCCGAACACACTTGGCATATCCTTTCTAAGGGCGCTGATTATGTAAGCGTGTACCTAAGGTCCAACGAACATGCGTTTGAACGTTATCGAGTTTGTATCATAGATGACGACATCCTTTGAGTAATGGTGCATAGTCGAGATGTTGAATGATCAGCGACCGAACAACGGTCGCTAAGCCAACTTTCGTGTTTGCTCACCTTGGCCAATCGTGCACGTTTAATCAAATCGTTGAGCTTTCTAAGTGCTGCATTTCTTGGTAACGACTGCATGTCCTTGAAGAGATCATGTTCCTCGTCTTCGAATAGTCTGAAAGGAACATTTTTCGGATAACGGATGGACGACTGACTCACGTTTTTCGTATACACTAACGAAATGTATGTTTGTGCAAATGCAAAGAAAGAAAAAAAAAAACGTTTCGCTTGATAGGAATAACTCCATCGGTATAAAAAGTAAACAAAGATACTCGCCTTTTATTTACATCGTATCTTAAAGGCTGGTCCCAGAACGATCCAATATACACACGGGCTACTTCAGGAGTTTGTAGTACTTTACCGAGGGACCACATCAGCGCTCCGTACACTCTCATTAGTTGTTGATGATCGATCATGTCTGCTTTATTCAAGACTATCCGAATTTTATCGTCGTGGCCACGCAGTGCTTCGATGGATCGCCTAAATTCGTCGGAAATATCGAGTTTGTGCGCATCGAACAACAGTATGATTCTATCTACACGTTCGGCAAACCATTCTAAAACTCCTGTAAAATCGTAGCCTCTGTCAACCTGACAAGAAGAACAACAATATCCTATAAAATTCATCTGTACACTTTGCAGGGAGGTGTAGCATGTAGTTATCGAACATACTACTTACTCGTGATTTTTCTATTCTACTATACTTACTCTTTGTTTCTCTCCGGACAGAATACCAGGAGTATCGACTATAGATATTCCTTTCAAGACCGGCGACGCAACCGTAGAACATTGAAATCTGTTAAGGAACGCGTTACCGAACTTGGAAAGCGGACGATATTGCTTTTTAGGATCAACAACTAACGCGTTTCCGGGGATCACGCCCTCTTTCTCGTCGTACATAACTGCAATGAAGCGATCTGTCGTTGGTTCAGGACCGATTCTTATTCCAGGAAAGTCTCGTTCTAGTAAATACTTGATGAACGTGGTTTTCCCTGTGGAGTATTGACCCACCAAGAGGATCATGGGTTTCGCATCGAAATCTGGATCGTCGAGTTGCGGAGAATGGAAATCGTGGAACTGATAATGCTGCTCCAGCGGCAGCAACTTAGATTTGTAAATTTTCTTGAGTCCTTCCGTGACATTTTCGAAGACGTTGTGTCGTTCACTCTCTTCCCGATTTAACCAGCTGAACATCTCGAGATAGAATCAACGAACGGTCCTGCGTGCAAATAAATACGATTTTTAGAATTAAATAATTAGGTATTCTCCCAATCGTTCTGCGTGTTCGCAATACTACGGTACGGGGATATTTTATGCCTCGTGTATTACTAATTTTGGAATTCCTGTTAAAATAATTACTTAAAAATTTTGAAATAAATTAAATATTGTGTAAAATTATCTGTTTATACAAGAGCATTAATATTGTTCCATAGAAATTTTAAAAAAGTTTGAAAAATAATAGAAATATCCGCCGATACGTAAGAGTGCCACATCGAAGGTAAAAAAATACAATAAATTAGACAACAATTGTATGTGGTTCGTGTAATAATTATGTACATATATGGGAGACACGGTAAAATAACTGATACTTTCAACACAGAAAGTTTTTCTGAGACATTGTAGCATTTTATTTTATTAAAAAAAGTCTTGATATTCTGAGGGTTAACAATATCGGACGGCGATTTTCGGCCCAGACCGCTGTCTACGGCCGGTGTCATTACTTTACATTTTAAGGAAAAATGGTACAAAAGTATTAATATATATATGTATAAATTCGTATAATATTAAATACTTTTGCTAAAATTCAGGAAGTCTATGTCACATCCGTGTTTACGAAAATTTCACTACAGACAGACGGTTCATGAGTCCACAACATCTATTTTTAGACGGCCAGCCATTTACGAAAGTTTTCGCGATAACCAATTTTAGTCAACAGTTCAATCGTGTATTCAAAGAATAAGTAATGTTCTTCATTTACTGTCGGACCCGACTGTAACGTGACAGTGCATTGGAAGATGCTAGGATGACGTTGTCGACGTGTGACGATTTACGTCGATGCACGACAGGATCACGCCCGAGTGATTTGTACTTTTCTCGTATAAACGACGGAGAACTTTCCAAAACGAAGCATCGAGCACAGTAGACTTTGTCGACTAATCCACTAAACCCACTAAATCATCGAGAAGATCGAAGAAACAGACACAGAACGGAGTAGCACAGATGAACCTAACCTCTTACCTTGACTTGGATGAAACACAAATAGAACGACGACGGGCGCCGATGATCGAACACTATCACACGGTCGAGTTGACAGCGTGTGTGCAACTGTTGCTGGGATGTCGTCGGTCGATAATGCCGCTTGACTTACAAGCCCACGGAAAATATCGATGGGAATATGTTTCTGACGTATTACTGTTCTTTTGCCCGAGCACTTTCGAATTGTTACACAGAAGATCCGTTAACCGAGGTCCGTCGATTCAGTTCGATTTTCTCGTACTGTTCGGTCGCATGGGATCCAATGGGATCGCAAGATCGAATGATCACGATTCGACCGCTGACACGCACGTCGTGAAGAAGCCTCGCACCGATACGACTGCGCATCTCGATTTTCCTCCTCTTTCTCCTCATTCTGAATTCCCCGTTCCCCGTTCCCTGTCCGCCGTTCCGTCGCTTCCCGCCCGTCACCCTCTCGATTCCACTCATCGCTTGCCTTATCGCGCGCAACCAATACTGCCACTGTATTTGTACACTGTATCCATTCAAGTATTTACATACTACACACCACGTTCTTGTACTTTCACCTTTATTTTTCTCCGGGTATTTTTGAGAAACACGATACACAAGTATTTACGTACTATTCCAGAACTGTCAAATACACTGACTAATGGTATAAATGGACTTGGACCGACTGGAGTCTATGTAAATAGTTGTATTGCGCGTTAGGGTTCGGAATGTCCTTCCGCATTGTTCGACTTCTTGTAGGACAATTATTCGTTTCTCGACGACAGTCAGTAGCTCGGACGGTACGGTACTAGTCGAAGACGGTGTCAAATATGCTTATATCGCCGTGAAACGCAGAATTCGGGCTTGTGATTTTAATAGTTTTGCAACCAACCATTCCACCGGTCGGACTGTACATCTGTAAACGGGCACACGTTCATTCGTGTGCTAGATGTACGCATTCGCAACGGACTCTTGACGTGGGAAAATATCTCGCTTTCCCATTCAGCCAGAATTTCTATGCGTGCCCAATAGAATGCGTTATCGCAGAGATTCGGTAAGTCAGATCTATTTACTTATCGTTAAGAGGACAGTTTAATCGCACGGATTGATAAGAGAATAGTTCAATAAGAGGAAGGTGGGAGCAAAGTGTGTTCCGCGGGAATGATTCATTTAGTCGACGCGGAACGTACACCAACGAGCAAACTCGGTTTCCTTTAGGGGAAAAAGAAATGTAGGGGTAAGGGCCTCCTACTGCTTGATAAATTTATTTCAAATACTGAAATAAATGTTAAACCGAATGTTAATTTGGCATACATTTCAATAGTTGCCGATACCAAATAATAGGACGCCCTTCCCATACGTCATTTTTTCCACTAGTGGAAGCTGAGTTTGCTCGTTAGAGTACACCACGAGCAAACTTCCTCTAGGGGAAAAAGAAATGTAGAGGCAAGGACCTCCTATCGCTTGATAAATTTATTTCAAATACCGAAACAAATGTTAAACCGAATCTGAATTTGGCATACATTTCAATAGTTCCCGATACCAAATAATAGGAAGCCCTTCCCCTACGTCATTTTTTCCACTAGCAAACAGTAACAGGTACGAAAAATGCATCTAGTTTTTCGAGAATGCCGTGACGCATCTCGATGGGAGGCTGTCTCGACGGCGATTAATCAATGTTCGTTCATCTTTCATTCGAGTATTTGAATTCAACGGAAAGGCTGCTCTGTAATAATCGTTCTCGTATTACGTAACGAGACATGTAAAACATTCAGTGTCATTTGTTGCGTAAGCAACGCGGACACATCCTGGTTAAACGATTTTGTGCCAATTTAGTAATCTTAACCGACTTCGCTCGAATTAGAATTGATTCGCACGATACGTGCGTTGCGCTAACGCACTGCGCGTTCCGTCGTTCCGCCGTGCTAGTGCGAGCTCTTTGATACGTGGACACATGGAAATCGGTGAGGTTATTCCTTTCGACGGTATCGGGCTCGGCAATCTTGTTCGAAAGAAAGATACGGAATATATTGCTGCCTCGTAACCGTAAGCTTTCACGCGAATGCGAGAGATATGGTAATCGAGCAAGGTCGCGAGGATGCAAGCGTGTAAAATAAAACGATCATAGCGTGCACTCGGCGTCCCAGTAGTCGGGAAGCACGTTTTTCCATAGATTGGCCGCGTCCTCGAGTAAGCAAAACGTGCCACATTTTGGTATCTCCAACGGATAGACCGTGAACTTATCCGTATCGTTCAGGAACATTAGCTGGAAAGAGCGAATTAGAAAGAAAAACAAAAAAAAAAAAAAAAGAACAGACAAATTGATCGAGGATCGATAGGGACCAGCCGAGAAATGTGAACATTGAAACCGAAACGGTATTGTAAACGGAGAAATCGCGCGTTAAATTCGAAATGTTTGTACCTTTATTTCAGCGTGTTCCGTGTCAGCGATGTCGGGGCTAAAATCCATTTGAAAGATTAGCGTTGCCCCGTAGTTGGGTTTAAAGTACTCGTCGGTGAATCCCATGGTTCGAAGTAAATTAACGAGTGTTATATCATGGACGGAGTATAGATAGGCTCGGCTGGCATTATCTCGGTCGGCTGCGGCGCCACGCATACGCCCCAAAATTTCTTTCAGCAACGGCCCTGAAACGGAAGGACAACGAGAAACGAGAAAATTCGGACCATCGGTACATAGGAATCGGAATTGTTCACGACGAATCGGTCCAACCTCCTCGAAGTCGTTGTTGCAGTGTGTTACTGGTAAATATGGCCAAACTACGTGCCGCGATATCTCGCATTTCACGATTATAATATTTCTTTGTCCATTCGGGTAGGTTCAGGCCACTCTGTTCCTCGATCTCCAGGGTGTTGTACAGAAACTCGATGTCGGTGATCGTGGAGAGATTTTGCCCGGTATAGTACGAGAGTTCTTCGTAGTATTTGGCTGACGGGGTCCCCAGTCGCATAGATTCATTTGTGTACGCCTCTTTCAGAGCTTCCTCTAATCGTGGACATGGCACCTTGACCACGATAGTCTAGAAAATTCATCAGGACACGGATACTTTTCGTTCCCGTTACCAAATAGGAATGACGACAGCGGGGACGAGCACTTACGCACCTTGTCCAAGTTTCGGGGAGTGGAATGAACAGGTATGGGTCTCCAGTTTAATCCTGGAACGAAGATCTCGTCGGGTAACGGTGGATATAAACCGGCCAGCAAAGCCTGCGCGGACATTAGGCACCGATCTGCGTAGCTGCTTTGAACCAAGGTTAGTCTGCTCTCGTACTTCCTGCCAATTAGCGAGCCGTATTTCTCGCGGATCCATTGGCCGACATTGTACATCCGAAGCATGCCCTTCTGCACAACGATTCTAGATTCATATCCGTTTTCTAGTTGGTTACATGCGCCGATACTTTTCGCGAAACCGACGTAACACCACGTTCCGGCACGTTCGGCCGATCAAGCCGCGCGTGCCGTTCGGTTTATCGACGGTTTACCAAATTTATCTACAATTAGATTTTGTAACCTTGGTCAGAGCTCCTAAGCCTCCTTCCCATTCGTAGTCGCCGTACGGATCCTTTGGATAAGTTTCCGTTGGGGTCCGATCGCCGTGGCGAAATACCTGTCGCGACAAATCGTCGGTCAAAACGAGTAAACATATAAACACTGATCAACGATCGAGAATCGATTCCAATTCGTACTCACGAATATCGTCAGTCGCACGGACGCATTCTTGTCGTTTGCGTCGGTACTAGCCGCGAATGCTACGTAGGCGAACATTATGGAACCAATGCCAATGCCAAGAATTACAACCGTTGCCTGTACGCCCATTTTACGTTTCCGTTTCGGAAGATCGCGAGCAGAGGACCGATGTTCCGTTCCGTTATACATTTAATTGCTTACTACGAGATAAACCCTTTCGATTTTCGCTCGAGACGCACTCCCACTTTCCGTCAACCCGCGTGACCGTGTTGTAACGGCAATCGTTGCTTCTCACTCCGCTCCGAACTCGCGGCGTTATTCATCTCTTTCCCGATTTTTTCTTCTCGTATCGTCTCGTCGGTATCAAAGAATTCACGCGAGCAGCGCTATATACAGTCGACTTTATTATCGGTCGAGTTCAGAGTGTATATAGACGCGTGGAAATACACGTTCCAGAGGCTCAACGAACAAGGTGTACAGGCCTATGTCTGAACCATTGGAAAAACGAACGTTTTTCACGGTTGCCGTTGCTTGCTAAGTAATTAAGCTCAACTGTTTCGATAGAAGCTTAATGAAAATATATGTGAAAGTGCAATGTGTCGACGTCAAAATGGAGTCTGAAGAGCAAAACTAATACGTAACGAGGTTTCCCTAGCAGGGACAAGAAGTTGTTTACGCAGAACGAAGGATAAATGTGATTCCATATTATACACGTCAACGCAGTCGATTTCCAGTTGTTCCGTTGAAAGGACGCATCGACGGAACCGTTGCACCACCTACAGCATGAATGCTACCGTGCCACACCTATTTAAGAATTACTTCCACTTCTACAGTGAGAATTTAGCTTGATTAGAAGCGTCCGAACTCGCCGTAACGCAATAGAAATGTAATCCAACACTGTTATCTCTCCAGCGTACACGCATGCGCGATGTTCATAACGATCCGGCGAGAGTTAGCTGACACCGGTTAGCAACTCGCGTTGATTTGCTGTTAATCGGATTGGTCGTCAGAATTTTCGTTTTGTTTGCCAGAAGTTCGGGATAGATACAAGCGACTTTGTCATTATGTATGCGACCGAACTTTCTCGCCGCGATCCCGTATACAACTGACGCGGAACGATCGACTCACGGCTCATCTACAACTCCGCTCGCTCCGACCGTCACCTCGGGTCGCGCAACATTCTCTTATACACTGTGTGTGTGTGTGTGTGTGTGTGACGTATCGTGAGTCACGATTTGTGACCAATCGTGACGTATTGCACCGTAGCACAATGGCCTGGAAACCCGTTTTTCATGGAGAAAAATTGAATTTTTACATTTCGGAAACATTTTTGTATACATCAATTGATAACCCTTTAACGTTCAAAGTTTATTAGCCATTTTAGATAATTACATGCCTGGGGAAATCACTCTGAAAACAAAATTCAGAAATTCAAAGTGAAACCAATTATTCTAAAAAGTCATTATAGAGTATGAAGTAACAAGCTTGAATTAACGTTTTATATACAGGGTGTCCCGTAACTGGTGATACAACCAGATAGGTGATTCTACGTGGAAAAATAAGTCGAAAATATGGAATAATATTTTTCCTATTCAATTGCACTATAACAAAATTTTATTCTGCATTTTTAATTCAGTTTTTCAGAAAAGTCTTGAGAACATTCGTAGGACTCCGAGACGGACGTTACCAGAACATCCGAAACTTAAATCTTAAGAACATTCCTAGAACATCCGAAATTTAAGTTTTGAAAAGATCCGTAGGACTTTTGGGAACATTTCTAAAAAATCCGAAATTTCAGTCTTACGAACATCCTAAGGATATTCAAAATGGACGTAGGACATTCGGATATAAATTGGACATGGAAGGGACATTATGATGTACGGTGCTATCTGGAATATGATGACATTGGTGACACTCTGTTAAAGAAAAAACACAACTATGCCAGTGAGTCGAAATAGGTACCGTTTATTCGTAGTCGATTAAAGATATTATAGACAGCGAATGCAATCTGAACGCGTGGACCACGTGTGTAGTCGCAAATCACGTCGACCGATTAACCGTTAACGATCGTTCGTTTTATACACGTTCGTTGGTTCGCTCGCAACGAAGAGAGACAGTGGACGAGTATTATACACATACGTATTAACGCAGATGTCGCGATTATGCAACGATGCTCGCGAAGCCTTTTACGGGATTTCAACGTTAACCCTTTGCACTCGGTTGGTCCCGCTACGGAGACCCTCGTAAGAAATAAATAGTGGATTTTTATGCAAAAGAACATTTTATAATATGTTTATATTTAATATATAACTATTTATATAAAGAATTTTTTATAAAATGTTTTATAAAGACAAGAGCAAAAATACGAATTTCCTTTTTCTCGAAAGTATCTGATTGGGTTAAGAATAAAAAAAGGATCTCGTTACTTCTGATGAAAGTTTTGTATTTCACGGAGCTCTATAGTCTATAAATGCATAAAATCCACAGTCTAGTAATATAATTCCATAGCTCCGTTGGCTTCGCTACGGGGGACACAGACGAAATATCAAGTGAATTTGAAATTGGAAAAGAAAAATAGCGTAACTCGTTCTTTTGGGAAATGAAAGTTGTGTGTTATCAACTCGTACGTTCTCGATAAAACTGTAAAGCATAAGAAAAACGAAATGCTACTAACACGCTTGAAATATGTAGACCTGCTAGACGATCGATTCACAGAACAGTTTCGTCAGGGAAGAGGCAAGAACTTCCATTTCCACCGCTGAAACTAAGTTAATATACAAGAAAGCTTCGTGTAACGAGAAAGGATTAAAGACGGATCATGTTGTATGTTCTATGAGACAGGACAAAGTGTGAAAGATGTCATACGACTGATTACCGCAACATACTTGCCCAAATAAACCAAGAATATAATTCCAGAGGACCCTACCATGAAGAATCTCAAAATATAAGACTCAAGTTTTACTCACATTAGAATAAAGCAGATTCACAACAGAAACAAAATAAAGTCGACAAGCACATTTAATTTGTTCCTTTCGAAACAACTCTTCGTTTCCGATAGCTTCCCTGCAATACTATGCCTGTAGCTGCTGGTCGATAGTACGAGAAAGATGCTCGGAGTGCGAAGGGTTCAAATTAGCATTGCGATCGGACGGCGTAATCAAACAGCAGACTAGATAGAGGATCGTAAAGGAATATATTTAAACTTATTTTTAAACTGCAATCGAACATTTAATTATCATCGATGATGTTTGTTCTACGACGAAGATTACGACGTTTCCCTGCGCTTCTTTCTTGCTCGTGTACAAGGTCGGTATCCCGTACACCAAGGAAAAGTAGTCTTACAAGGTAGTGACTAGAATACACGAAGACAATATGCTAACCGCGTTGAAATTGAAATGCATCAAAGAACGAACACGTCGAAGTGAAATCGCGATACTATGGCGTGACGCGTTGCAAACTAATTGCAAGTTCTCGTTTACAATGGACCGGTACACGCGAAGTAGGTTCTAATAGGAACGGGTTGGTCGCTACAGCGAAGCTACGTTAGACCGAAGGACAAGAACGGTCGCGATCGAGGGACAATAAGCCGCATTGATACACCGCGAGTACATACAGCGAGCGTAAAAACTGCGTATACACCTTACAAATGTGAAGGTCGAGTAATCTGTGGCATATCGTAAGATCCTGGTAGTAATACAGTTGGATATGATTTTTTTAACAATTTCGAGGTGAACAGGGCAGTTGATAAATTCGCGAAAAAGAAACTCGGAGATATAACCTAGAAAAATTTCGTAAATATCGTTAAATATGGTGAATGTACACCCACGAGCAAAGTCAGCTTCCGTTAGGGGAAAAGTTGACGTAGGAGAAGGGCCCCCTACCACTTAGTACATTTATTTCAAGTACTGAAATAAATGTTAAATCGAATGTTAATTTGGCATAAATATCAATAATTCCCGATATCAAATTTTAAGAGGCCCTTTTCGAACGTCACTTTTTTCCCCAGCGGAAGCCGAGTTTGCTCGTGAGGGTACTACTATGGTTTGGGGTGTCATGGCAACCTCTGGTGTAGAACAATTTCTTTCTATTCATATTACTATGAACAAATTTGGATATTTCGATAGTTTCAAATTAAATTCAGCTGTATGTGCATTGATGGATCTTTTAGTGAGATCGTGAGCCAAAATATATAGCAAAGGCGGTTAAAAGTTGTTTGCTGGAAAACATTTGCGATCGGTTAAGTCCTCTTCCACTATTATAAGAAATATTAAATTCTAAATTGAGAGAAATAAATATGAATAAATCTGACACTTTCGAAGTGTATACTCATTTTTGACTCTCACTGTACATGGCTGCGCATCGGTTCGAACGTGTTAATAACACGCACGCGTAGAAACGAAACAACAGTGACACAGAAAAGAAAAAAACAATTAACGAGTCACGAAGAAACGACGGACGAGCGAACATTCGTGAAGATCGAGTCGGTGGTTGATCGGTTGAAGGGCGGTCTATCGAGCGAATAATCCGTCGTTGGTTTTACGATCTAAGGTTGCTCGGAACGGCGTCGTCGGCCAGGCCCTCCGGCGTAATTCGCCGCCGCCAATCCCATCAAATGTTTCGCCGCTTGGGAACCGCTGAAACCGCGACTCAAGCCGAGATCCAGGCCTCGTTTGGTGCTGAAACAGAATCCAGCGAATCCGTCGGTGGAAAAAGAAAAAAAAAGGACCGAGGTCAATGTCCCTATTTCTAATCGCGTAAGAGTTCTGCTATTGCAGAAATTGATTTTTATTATTTATGCAACAATCGACAAAAAAAACCTATTGGATATAAAATTATAACTTAATAATTAATTTAATATGAAGTGTAAGGAAAATGGAAGTACCAAAACCAAACTTTGTAAGTTTTTGTTTTAGTAAAAACGAATCGCTCAAATCACGTTTCTTTGCGACGGACAAACTTATTAAATTTATTTCTATTAAAATGCTGCCATCTACTAAACAGTTGGCTGCATTTTGTATGGAAATACTAAAATAATTCAAATCATTTTTTGTATAACTAATTTGTTATTTAACTTTTTTACATTAAATAAAAAATATACGTACAGATCAGAAATCTGGGCATTGATCTCATCCGTGCGACTTATTGTGTTTTTCCCCCAATTCACACGCGCTATTAACCCATTCTCATACGTACTTTTCGAGTTCTGGATTGCGCATTATAGTGTGTCCGAGTCGAGCGATGATCTCCATCAACTTCGTCGCTTCAGGATCTTCTTCGTCGAATTGGCCCCAGTAGCTCTGTTGTCTGTATCGGAATTCCTAACGCTTTAAACTCTGTTCGAATTGTCTCCGGTATACGGAAAACAAGTGGCGTAAGAAAATGGCTTTCTATCACTTTACAAAATTTATTTCAAGTACTGAAATAAATCTTAAATGGAATGTTTATTTCGCATAAATTTCAGTAATTCTTATTACCAAATGGTAGGAGACCCTTATCCATACGCCGTATTTTCCCCTAGTGGAAGCAGAGTTTGCTCGTGGGTGTACAAGTTTCGAGCAAATTGTTGTCTAAAAAAAACCAGCCAGCTGACATAATGGTAAAGGAAATTGGCAGAAAGTCTTGACCTATGTCAGATTGACAGCAAAAACGGAACAAGGTTTGCGCGAGCCAATTTACTTCCTATGTTGCCTGCCAATTTACGCGCACGTGGTTTATAGTAAATCTTGCATCAAACTCGTAGCCATAAATTTATAACAAACATTGGACAAAATTTGGCTTTACAAGTTTGGCTGACAGGGTATGTACGTTTGTACGAACTCTTTCTTTTTTTTTTTTCGTTCTCTTTATAGGTTTATAGGCGACCAATCCTATTCCAGCCCGTTCGCGAAAATGACGATCGTTCCGTGAATTGCCGGCGTCTCGAAGGAACATCTTACCCGGACGTTTACGGGGTTCGATCGGATCTGTAACACCTCTATTCGTATGCGCGATCCTAGTAACGACTGGCCGTAACAATACCACTTCTTTACTTTACTCGGATACGAGAAACCGTTCTCATTAAACGGTCGCTCGTCAAACGAAACTAGGTTAAACATTCTGACGTAGCCACAGATGCGTCTTCGCGTACACCGTGCCGCGCGTACGTGTCTCCCTTCTTTTTTCTTTTCTACCATTTCGCAGTCCATCGCGTGTACCGTTTCTCCGGCTTATTCCGTTCTTTCTTCTCAATGATTTATACGTCAGTTTATAAGCGTACGTTGAATACGAACGGAAAACGTGGACGATCTTGCGAGTATAATAGAACAATCCCAAATAGCACAAAAACGTCATATGTACACCCACGAGCAAACTCGGTTTCCACTAGGGGAAAAAGTAATGTAGGGAA
>NW_015373923.1:3549568-3559278 GCF_001272555.1 Dufourea novaeangliae | reverse complement strand
TTAACATTTATTTCAGTACTTGAAATAAATGTACTAAGTGGTAGGGGGCCCTTCTCCTGCGTCAACTTTTCCCCTAACGGAAGCTGACTTTGCTCGTGGGTGTACATTCACCATATTTAACGATATTTACTAAATTTTTCTAGGTTATATCTCCGAATTTCTTTTTCGCGAATTTATCAACTGCCCTGTTCACCTCGAAAATGTTAAAAAAAAGTGGTAGGAGGCCTTTCTGTTACGCCACTATTTTCCCTAGTGGAAACAGAGTTTGCTCGTAGGTGTATACTAACATACCCTCGCGAGCAAACTCGGCTTCCGCTAGGGGAAAAAGTTGACATAAGAGAAGGGCCTCCTACCATGCTCCTGTCTGTTGGTATTTGGAATTACTGAAATTTATGCCAAACTAATATTCGATTTAACATTAATTTCAATCCCTGGAATAAATTTACTACGCCGCTTTTTCTCCTAGTGGAAAAAGTAACGTAAAAGTAAGGCCTCCTATAACTTGGTAAATTTATTTCAAGTACGAAAATATATGCTAAATCGAACGTTAATTTGGCATAAATATCAATGCCACTTTTTCTCCTAGCAGAAGCCGAGTTTGCTCGTGGGTGTGCAATTGTTCGCGAAACAAGTGAAAATAGAGTCTGAGGTTGAATTAGTCGTGGAAGACTTACGGTGCAGCATCGGTCGACGGAATCGACGACACGATAAGACCGACGACCACCAGAAACACGCAGAACAATACGATCCTTTGCTGCATCGTCGGCGTCGTAACTTTTCGATCTGAAAACGAGAGAACACTTATGTAGACATACAAAAGAAAGCGGGAATAGTCGAGAAAGATTGCATCGGCCCTCCTTCTTGTTTCGGATAGCCAAGAAGAGATTGTCGTTTTCGAGTAAAGCGACTAACAAACTATTCAGACCACGGTTTAGATTCAGCAGGAGTTCGTCGTACGCTTCGGATTACCGGCGCGAAGCTTTACAAATCTAATATACATATATCATCACCGTCGATGTTCCTTGAATTAGTATTTTATTGGACGGCAATCACGAGCCGCTTTTGAGCGTGACGATTCGCCGTAACGCGGGATAATTGGATTCGTCGCTTTCGATAATTGACGTTGACGATACTATTTCACGCCTGTGTGTACTTGATTTCGCTGGAAGGACGACGATAACGAGGTGGTCGATACCACGTTGACCGTTTTCCTGTATCTGCTAAAAAAAAAACAAAAAGAAACAAAGAAACACGTCGACTCGTTAGTCTCGCGATCGTTCCCAGCGTGCACACGTGGAAATCGATTATGACGCTCGTTTGTTAATGGGGACTGACGCGCGGTTTTCCGAAGAAAATGCGTTTTACTCTCGGCTGTGTGTTCACGGTTTCGTAACGAGAATTACCAACTGTATCAGCGTGTTTCTTTTTCCGACCATTTATGCACCGGCATTCATCGCTGTTCGCGTTCCCCCTTTTCCGTTCTCCGTTTGCTGTTTCGCCGCGGCGTTCAGTCTTCCGTTTTCCGCTTCCGACTTCCCGCTTTCCGTTCCAATTTTCCTGTTATTTCCCTCTCTCCATCTGTTATCACCGGGTTAACTGTTTTATTTTCGTGTTCACGATCGTCTCGACGGATTCTTAGACCACGTACATATGCACAGGAGAAACACGACGAATTTGTTTAAGATTGTTCATACCTGATTCTCTAGTTAATGAAGCATAATATTACTAATTGATATTAAACACCCAATAATACGTTTTACAGCGTATAAAAATTATATCTATGAATTTTAACGACATTTCCAGTGATCATTCTTCATTATATTTTAAATGAAAAATATATTTTGGTTAATCGCGTTCAGTTTTCCAGCGTGTAGTCAATATTTAATATTCTTCTATGCAAAGTTAATTATATTCTCGTGTATTATAGTTTAGAAAATTAGAATTCACTAAAGCACGAAATAGGTAAGACACTTTTTCAATTTATTTGAATTTCGCGGGTATGACCCTACTTCAGCAATGTTGCCAAGTTCTCAACATAGTTCCAATAAACATCCACCTACCGACACATTCTGGACATTATTGTCAAACATCTTCCTGGAATGTTTGGCATGGTACAAGATTGTTATTGATTATCAGAAAGCTCAGGATTTATACTTTCAGTACCTAGTTTTTGGTTAACAGTTCTAGTTTCTGTGAAAAAAACAGATTATACTTCCGGTAAGAAATCGTAAGACTGCCACAAAAGCTGTGTTAAAAACTGAACTTTTGACAAGCTTTTTCTTATTCATTTCATCGATGACCTAGCCTCAAATTTTTCGAATATCTGTATTTCGTTATAGTAAACAATCTGTAGGAATTTTATTTAATTATCTAGTCTTTCGAGTTTGTCCCGAACCATCTTAATACTTCCATTCTGACATAGATAATTTTACTTTCATATTTTATATTCATACTTATACAAAATACCAACTGCTGTTTTAGGGAAGAACATAAAAAATTGTGAAAGGAAATTTAGAAATGGGTACACCTGGTTGCCTACACAAGGGGTAAGAAGTAATCGGTATAGCCAATAATGGCAATTAGTACAACGGTAGAGAAATGGTCCAGCTAACTCGATTCGACTTCCATTCCAAGATTAGTTAAACATAGATAATTTTGCTTTCATACTTTTCCCTTCCAATAAAATACCAAGTGCTGTTTTAGGGAAGACCATAAAAAATTGTGAAAGGAAATTTAGAAATGGGTACACTTGGTTGCCTACACAAGGGGTAAGAAGTAATCGGTATAGCCAATAATGGCAATTAGTACAACGGTAGAGAAATGGTCCAGCTAACTCGATTCGACTTCCATTCCGACAAGATTAGATAAACATAGATAATTTTGCTTTCATACTTTTCCCTTCCAATAAAATACCAAGTGCTGTTTTAGGGAAGACCATAAAAAATTGTGAAAGGAAATTTAGAAATGGGTATACCCGGTTGCCTAGACAAGGGATAAGCGTGCATGGACGGGCGTGAAATTCGAACTGCGATGCAACAGCTGGGTCGTTCGTTGGACTCGTATATGTTCCTTCGAAGACGAGGAGCAGTTGCGTGATTCTCGTTGAAATTTTTCGAAACGCATCCTATCGCCTAACCCAGACGAGATTGGTTGTACACGGTTGGATGGACGCGAACCAGTGAAATGCATTCGCGTGAATAGAGGACACGAACAAGACGAAGAACGAAGGAAAAGTTTCGAAGCACGCGTAACGTTAGCTTCCTTCCTTCAAGGACCACTTGGATCTCTCGAAAGTTTCGGTATAAAGTTCCCATCGACGACACGATAGCACTTTTCGAACGACAGCCGAATCGAACGTCGAACTGCATTGAAACGACGACGTGAAGGTGCACTTCCGGTTTACGTATTTCTGTGCGATGAAACCGAATCGAGGAACATACGGTCTCCTCGAGAAACAAGGCGATATTTGATCGAGTTTACGGAAATGGTTTTTCTAGCTATTAAGGGAAAGGTTTCTAAAAGGATCCCTCGGGATCATTTTATACAAATACATTACAAAATGATCCTTAAATATGCCTTCAAAGAAACGTGAATAAAAAATATAATCGATCAGGTAGCTAAATTTTATTTAAACCAATGATAAGATAGATAGACTAACTTACAAAAACTACTTTACTTTTATTTAATTACTGAGCATTTGTATTTTTTATATAAATTATGCCTTAACTCTTTGAGCCACACGATTTTAAAGAAAATAAAAACTCTAGTTGCACAGAATTTCGTTTAATATAAAAAGAATTATATAAAAATAAAATATTTAACTGTATGATTATGAGTAACCTCAACTTTTCGAGGTGGGTTAAAATATATCCCACCATGCATAAAAAGCTAAGCAAAAGGTGGGACAGTTTTTAACCCACCTAACCCTAAAGAGTTAAAGGGATCGTTTTAGACACCTTTCCCCTACATACGTAAGTAGGAATTTCCTTTTCCCTCCGATCGAAGAGATAAAACTCGAGTCCTCGCCGTTTACTTTGCGACAAAGAGAGAGAAAGGTTCTCGCGATATACTGTTTTTTTGTCGCGCAAACAATGAATTAGGGGCGAGTCGCGAAGGTAAACCACTCGTCGTCGTCTCGATACGTTCGCTCCTCGACTACAGGAGAAACGCGTCAGCCACGGTGGGGTTGAGAGAACGTTTTCGCGTGGCCGTACGAAACGGATACGACGGAAGACCATCCGGAGTCACGTAGAAACGAACACGCCGCGAGTTATTTTATTAGCCGACCCTATCGCCACGCATCTCGCCGCTGGAATCGATCATCGTTTTTTTTTTTCCTTCGTTAACAGTGTTATTATCCCAGCTACGCAATATTTTTTTTTTCTTATTTCGTTATTTAACAGGTATAAACCCAGTATACATACATAACAATTAATGAAAATTAGATTAGAAACAGTTACATCGATGTATTATACAGTATGGAATTAGTCGCGATAGGAAATTTTTAATAACATATTAACTAAGTCAGTATACATACATAACAATTAATGAAAATTAGATTAGAAACAGTTACATCGATGTATTATACAATATGGAATTAGTCGCGATAGGAAATTTTTAATAACATATTAACTAAGATTAAACAGTTTTTAGTGCTCTATGAAGGGATGCCTTAAAGTATTCAATAGAGCCACTGAAAACTGATTAAACAGTTCTTAGTGCTCTATGAAGGGATGCCTTAAAGTATTCAATAGAGCCACTGAAAACCTCAATCAGATCCGTGAATTTATTGGCTGATTTCAGGATTCGATAAATTGGATCACTTGAACCATATTTTAGTAAAATATATGATTTTTTCTGACACACCTTGAAGGAGCAGAAAAGTAAACTCTTTGTGTATTACAAAAGTAAATTCTTCTTATATTTACTTGTATATATTTTAAATATTTCCTTGTATCTAATTTTCTTATCTACCACTATCTTTTTGTGTACCAAAGGCTTTACCCCGTTGATAAAATTATTATTGTTATAATAATTCGCGTGGTGTTACGTTTTGCCTTAATTTTGATTTTTTTTTCTACCTTTTTCTATTATTATTCTTTTTATATTTACTTGTATATATATTAATTATTTCATTGTATCTAAGTTTGTTATCTACCACTATCCTTTTGTGTACCAAAGGTTTTACCCCGTTAATAACATTATTATTATTATCATTCGCGTGGTGTTGCGTTTTCGCCTAGTTGGGTGTCACGTGACATGCGACCATTCGAATGCAACCACATTGTCACGATCGGAACTTCCGGAACAGAATTTCGTTTGAAGAATAAAATCTGGTAATCGATCTTCTAAAAATTTTTCGTCAGTAATGTCAAAAGGAACCTGAAGAAGAACCGTTCAGGTCTATTCAAAACCAACGAACGAATTCGAAATATCGTGTTTCGCGCGAATCTGCTGGAGAATCGACGTGCAGGCGTGAAATGTGGAATTGATACTCCGACGAACGCGTCCGAGGAATAAATCCTCCGACCGAGTTGCGAACGTTACGAAAACTCGTTGAAAATTGTTCCAGTACGCCGTTGGTGGATTGTTTCGCAGATATTTCGTATTGAATAAAACCGCAGCGGTCAATTGTCGCGTCGCGGGAACAGATGGAACGGACGTGTCGCGAATCGTTACCGTGAAAATCGACGGTTTACCGTGCGAAATTTCACTACGTGTTTATTTCAATTCACCCGACGCGGTCCCCGTGGACGAGAGTGTTTCCGACCATTAACGGATTTTACGAAACGAATGGAAATAATCGAGGGAGATTCGAAAATCGGTAAACAGATCGTGATCCACGAAGAGCATTAATTGGAATTATTCAATAAATTACTCACGGTTTTTATAGATTAGGTACTAAGTAAATGGCGACGAAAGTAATCCTACAAGATTTACCGATTTAACAAACAAGTGGAGAATTTCTCGTTGATCGAAACACCGAAATGATTTCGCGAAGGCTTTAATCTCGATCGCAAGACGGATTGTATGTTTATGATCAAACGACGTATCTATGTGTGCACAGTATTTGGAACAACCACACGTTTCTCCGATTCGATTCAACATCTTTCCATCCCCATTGAAAAATGAACTTTAAAACACCACAATTGTTTGTTCGATCGCGAACGAGAAATACGTACGTGCTCTGCACTGAGTGATTGGCACGAACGGGAACGATGGATTTTCTTTTAAAACCGGTGTGTATGAAAGATTACGACGAACGATGACTTACCTCGATTCACGAATCTGTCGTGAGAACACGTCGAATTCGATCTTCCAGGTTTCCTCGACGAAGGAGAGTGCTGCTCTGCGAATCTGAATCCTTCGTTGCCGGTTTATATAAGCCCGCGACTTTGCGGCACCCGCTTCATCCCTATCCCCACCACGGTTGTATCTAAACATTCTCGTCCAATCAAACGGACTCGTGTGCTACCCCGTTCCGAGCTTTTCCTACCACCAACCCCCTCCGCTATCGTCCCGGCAACAACCAACGAGCGTGACGCGATACTCGGCCACGCTACGCTCCACCAGACCTGTAGCCGTCCCCTGTCTTCCAACGACGTCGTCGAATCACCACCTTGGTGAACCATCTTTGTTCTTCACGTCGATTCAACTGTCAGCAACTATCGGTCAGGTTTGTAGTTAAAAAATAGGAACGAACGGATCATCGAGGATTTTCGTTAGTTCGCTCGAGCACAGATGACATAAGAATACACTTAACATTTTTTTTTTTATTAACACGTTGACTGCCAGCTACGAGATAACTCGTAGTTGAAACATTATTTGAATACCTTTACACAATTTTGTCATAAGATTAATATTACAGTATAATTTGAAACAAGACAAGCAATCTCTATTAATCAAACGCATATGTTTTCAAAGATTTATGACTCGAATAATGAAATAAAGCGTGTCTGGCTACGTACTGCCTTTTCCACTGTGGAAGTCAACGTGTTTAGCACATCTTACGAGGCTTATTTCTGTTATACTAACAAACATTAGTATATGTTGTTACGTATTACATAAATTTAAACATTCTAGGTTTTGGTTGTTACTTTAAATTTTGAGATTACAACTTTTTAAACAGCTGTGAACGTATGGACAGACTGGTATGTTTGGTTCAGCGATTATCATGTTTATACTTAAGGGAGGATATAATTTAATTTTTTTTTAATTCTCTTATTAGTTTGTATCGTTGTGAGTTATATAATATGGTTGACATCGTGGATTGCGTTTCCACATTCACGTTTGGGATCATTAACACGTTGACTGCCACAGTGGAAAAGGCAGTACGTAGCCAGACACGCTTTATTTCGTTTTTTAAGTCGTAATCCTTTGAAAATATATGCGTTTGATTAATAAAGATTGCTTGTCTTGTTTCAAATTATACTGTGATATTAATCTTATGTCAAAATTTTGTAGAGGTATTTAAATAATCCAGCATGTTTGCAATGTTTCAACTACGAATCATCTCGTAGCTGGCAGTCAACTGTTAATAAAACCTATACAAGAAAGTGATGCGACTAAACTGTAATGGTCAGTTTTGTAACAGTTTATGGTGATGATAACTTCACGCGAAAGCCTTTTGTGGGCATACCATGGAACTGAATTATCACGGTGGAAATTCTGGAAATACCCGTTCCCTTTAGTAAGACCTTGTTATTTTACAGTACTAATAGTTTCCGAACGTGTTGATTTACGAAAATTTTCGTATAGGTCAGTATAGACCTAACATCTTATAGGACTTGGTGTCCCACGAAAATCACGCTGGTTAGAATGCACTTCTACATAAAAGTTTCCGATATCAGGAATTACATTCGACCCGTGATAACGCACAGCACACACACGTCCATATAGCGATACATACATACATTATTGCCTCGATTTCGCTAGAAAGGAATGGAATTCTAGAGTAATAAGTCCAAAGCATTGGACAGAAAATTACATTGCATGTTGGGTCTAAACTTATATCTCGTCCGTGGCTCGAGTAACGATTAATCGTTTTCTCGCATTCGGGACTTTACTGTCTCTCCTCTGGGGAACGACCTTTTCATCTGGCACTTGTGTCGTAGCTGTTTAACCTGGGGAGATCCTTTCGACGAATGTAAAGTACATATTCCACATCGACGAATATAAGCAATGTACGTTCTAAGACCGAAAATATTTGCGTCACGGTATATACATAGTCGAGTGTACAAACATGCTGGAATTTCCGTTGAAATATCGCACCGAGCAGAACGGCCAATGAACGATGGTGTAACAGAATCGTGCGAACTAGGGAATGAAGAGATCTCCGGAGAGTCTGAAAGGAAATGTGGTAGAACGTGGTGGATACATAGTGAGCCAGATATTTAAAGGGAACAGAAACTTGTCGGTTGTTAGTCACGTTTGATTCGTCGATAACTTCATCGTAGACACATACTTGCGTGGATGCGATTTAGCGAAGCCGTGTCCATTAAGCGTACAAACGTTCCTCGTGTTTGCGTTCTCGTGGGTAACGATTCAACAAGTTGCCTTTTCCCGAGGCACTCGCCAATAAGTATTCGCCCAGTCTTACGAACCACGAGTGCACGAAATGGTAACTAAATCTATGCCTTATAGAACGTGTACCATAAATGGGAGAACGAAAGTCTACTCAAATAGTAAAACGTCACAAGTACGTCCGGAACGTACGTTCTCCAGTACATTCGAAGGATGTCCCTAAAAGGTCCTCATGTCCCCGCTACGTCAGAGTTGGGTAAAATGTAATTTAATTACAAAACCCAAATCACAATTACAATGAAATTGTAAGATAATTACAATTATATTGTAATTAACTATACTAAATTTACAATCAAAATTATAACACAAATGGCACAAAAACGTCACAAGTACGTCCGGAATATACGTTCTCCGGTACATTCGAAGGATGTCTCCAAAAAGTCCTCATATCCCCGCTACGTCAGAGTTGGGTAAAATGTAATTTAATTACAAAACCCAAATCACAATTACAATGAAATTGTAAGACAATTATAATTATATTGTAATTAACTATACTAAATTTACAATCAAAATTATAACACAAATGGCACAAAAACGTCTCAAGTACGTCCGGAACGTACGTTCTCCAGTACATTCGAAGGATGTCCCTAAAAGGTCCTCATGTCCCTGCTACGTCAGAGTTGGGTAAAATGTAATTTAATTACAAAACCCAAATCACAATTACAATGAAATTGTAAGACAATTATAATTATATTGTAATTAACTATACTAAATTTACAATCAAAATTATAACACAAATGGCACAAAAACGTCACAAGTACGTCTGGAGAACGTATGTTCCACTATTAGGTACAGACTGGTGGTAGGGCGAAGGTGAATCGGTGTCGTTTAACGCCCCGTCAGTTTTCCTTGCGTTCAGCCGGTGAACCCTAAAACCGATTCGGTCAATTTGAAAAACATTTTCATGACAGGGGAGGGGGGAGAATCTTGTCAGCGTTAGGCTATTATTTTTCGATCGACACCGATTCGAGTGGACCACGAGGAGTCGTTCGACGTCGATCGTAATATAAATATAAGACCGCTACCCACGACAAATATTTACGATCCCCGTCGCGATTTTCTCGGGACTGAGAAAAGACGGTTGGTCCGATGTTAATTTCGATAAAAATCGTTGCGAAAACAGAGCG
>NW_015373923.1:3491911-3549430 GCF_001272555.1 Dufourea novaeangliae | reverse complement strand
AAAAAAAAAAAAAAAAAAAGGAACCGTCTTGGATACCGTTTAACGTGGCGCCTAGGGGGGACCCTTTTCTCGGAGCCACGTCTACTATTGTCGGCATGCAAATCACCTAATAGCCCATTTTAATAATGTTCCTGAAACGGCGGTGGACGCGCGAGACAAATAGCCGTCTCAGGCATAACGCGTTCTAAACGACCGGATAAAGTAGCGGTCTAAGCGGTCACGGATATAAGAACCGACGCGCGACCCCAACGGCATATGTAGTGCAAAACCCATCGCGTGCACACAGACGCGACTCTCTCTCTGGAGCCTTATAGTTCGGGGAAAAATACAAAAGTTAAAGTGAACTTGTCGAAGAGCTACTTCCTCAACGATCTCGACGATTTTTTAACAAGGTCAGTGTCCCTATTTACTTATAACCCCTGGACTTATAGAATATTTAATATTGTTCGCCAATATTTGGTTTTGGCAGTTCCATTTTCGCTGAGCAGAAATAGGGATGTTTTACACTTCATATTAAATCAACTATTATTAAGTGAAAATGTTTTTAAAAATACTTTTATGTAAATTTCATTGTAACGGGAAGTTTAAATTTTACATCTAATAAGTTTCGTTGTCGACTGTTGCATAAATAAATAATGAAAATGAATTTCTGCGATAGCAGAGCTTCTTACACGATTAGAAATAGGGACATTGATCTTATATTGTAGAAATCAACATTCTGAACAAACTTTTCCTTTCGCGAAAATGTCGGTCGGCCGTAGTTTCCAAGATATTCGTGAAAAAACGGTCAGCACCACTACTTTCCTGTTTTGGGTGCGTGGTTATTGTGAGTGGTGACTTGGCTAACACAAATATGTTTATGACAAATTTTGTTAATAACTTTTTAACAAACAACAGCGGCTAAAACCTTCTGAAGGTAATTTAAAAGGATGACCTTAACAACATACGTCAAGGTCAAGATCATCGGAGGCGAACATCTCAGAAACTAGGACCAGGCGAAATTTTCGTGAAAGGAAAAAGTTGTTCAGAATATTAACTTCTACAAAATATTCAAAAATCGTCGAAATCGGTTAGGAAGTAGTTCATCGACAAATTGACGAAAATCAAAACTTTAGGCGAACAGTGTTCGTTCCCGCGGAGAGACTGGTTAACGGCGAAGACGAACCAGGAGATGGGGGACTGTTTAATCGCTTCCGATTCTTGGTAAACTGGTTTGAACCGTCGTCGTGTACGCGATCGCGACGTTGTTAATCTCGTGAAATTTGTCGATTTATCGGTTATCAATTTGTCGGCTGCTGATGGCGCAGCGGCGAGGGATGCCGGGAAAAAAAGTCAAAGTCTCTCGAGCAAGGAGGAGGAGTGCAGAAATAGGCCAAAAGCGGAAGAGAAAGGAGACGAAAGGCAGCCTTGGACGTAGATTTCATCCGACGAAGAAATGCTGCGTGCGGTCTGATACGCTTTTACTTTCTTTTTTTTTTTATTCTTTTTACTTTTTCTAAGAAATCGAAACAACGCGACAATGGTTCGCGTAGGTACGTACCTACGTCGTGTTCCCTCGATGAAATGCTTCGCTCGTTGATGGGTCTTTTGCTTTTTGTCCTTTAATACGCTATATACGGCGTGATTTGATACGCGGTTCGATGCGGAGCGAGGCTTTTCGACAGGGTCGAAACGTCGGGAAAAACGATACCGTTAGGCGCTAAAACGGCAATATCCCTATCGGTTTTATGGGATATTTGTCCAGTCATAAACTCGAAATCAATCTGTTACGGACGATGCAGTCGTCGATACGTTCAGACGTTCGAGAATATCGTATTCGCGAGTCGTCGAAGTCGACGGAGAATATAAGGGAAATTTTTATGGGATTTCGATGGTTCTTTTAAATGCCTGGAAAATCCACGAATAATATCGCGTTAATATACGTAACAGTGACCAGTCTGTCGTCGTGGTATCGGTATCGAGGATTCATCGTCCATGTTTAAACGTTCCCTTGGCGAAGAGAGTTTGTCGCGAATCCTCGAGACCAGTTCCTCGTGAAATCAGTTAACTTGCGCGATATCGAGAACTCGATGCTACCTGGTAGTTAAATTCTCCAGAAGGTATTCCCCCGCCGAGAGATGGGGAAGGCGCAACCGACCGATTTTCCAAGGACGAAACCGACGATCTATCAAATATAAACTAATACGTTACAAATTTGTAATAATAATAATAGTTCATTGAAACGGGCGTACATTAGGCCCAATATACATTTATATAATATAAAGAACTTGCTATAATAGAATTAAACTAATCATATTTAACGGTAGAAAGAAAAGGAAAGAACAAGGGAGAATGAAAATAGACGTAATAATACACATACATACACACGTTTACATAGTAATATACTGCTGTCCATGCAAGTGTTAATGTACAAAGTTGATAGGATTTTTTTTTTAATTTTTAGTAATTAAAATTTATCACCTATTAGATTAATATAGTTAATATAGTTACCCAAAATCTTATAGACCTAAAGCCTTCAACGAATGTTTAAAGATGTTAATAGAACCAGAAAAATATTCTGGGTGTCGCGCGCCACTTTCATTGATCGTTTCCGGAACTTTGTTAAACCGTGCACACCCTCGACTACGTTTTCTTGTTTTTCTTTTTTGTTCTTTCTACTCATGTGACTCGAAACGACGCGTTACGCTCTCCGGTCGGCGGAAAACGTGTTTTCGAGGGACGCGTGTGTGCGGTGCATCCGCGGTATAGCATTCTTCCCCGTCTCGTAATTAGAATTTATTGTTTTTGTACTCGATCGAGCGTGCACGATCGCGCGCGGTTCAACGGAAGGGAAATCGAGTAGGTAGGTGCCGCGCATCTCGTAACTAACGTAACAAGTGCGCCAAGCCTGAACCGATCTAACGTGGCATCGTCGAGAGAACGCATCCAACGATTATACTACGTCGAAGTTGGGAAAACTATAATCCGATTGCAAAATCTAAATTGGAATTACATTATAATTTTTATTGTAAATTTAGTATGGTCACCCAGATAACATTTTACATCCAAATGACGTAAATTTCATAACCAGTTTATATCCGAATGTCCTACATCCATATTGGAATGTTCGTAGGGTTGCAATTTCGGATGATTCCGTTTAGTAATTTTGGCTCAATTTCATTCCGTGCAAGGTGATGGAACCCGATGAACAAGGTGTCATTCTTTAGAGAATCAATAGAGAAGTGTAACGATACTAGTGGTTTTGTGCGGAAATCGCAGGAAAGTTAATCTTTCATTTATTAAACGCAAACGAACCTAACCTAACTTCTATCATCTTGCACAGAATGAAATCTAACCGTAATTTTAAACATTTGGGAAACGTTTCTTACACGCCTTTTCAGACATTACTATAGGGTTTTTAAAAACTCTTTGTACGTTCCCAAAAATTACAGAGAATGTTACTTTTACACATTAGAAAAACGTTCTGAGAATATTGACATAGGACGTCCCAAGGACGTTCCACTTTGTAAATAAAGCCTTCCTAGGACATTTAAAAATCATAACGAGGACGTAACGGAGACATGTGGACCTTTTCGGGACATCCTCCGAATCTACCAAACGTACATGTGACGTTTTTGTGCTATTTGGGTTATAATTTTTATTGTAAATTTAGTATACTTAATTACAATGTAATTGTCTTACAATTTCATTGCAATTACATTATAATTATGCTTTGGGTTTCGTAATCAAATTACATTTTGCCCAACTCTGACCTACGTTGTCAGTTGCGTGCATTTAACAATGCCGTGGAGTTACACCGCGACAATGATTCGTATACAGTTTCGGAATTACGACGTTTCGAAGAACGGTACATATGGATGTATAACATTTCCAACCGAAAACTACGAGTGATGAAAATTAACGCTTCGCTGGAATCGACTGATAATCTTTACTTCGTTAATCAAATTTCATACGGGCGTAACGAGTAAATTCTCCGTCGAACGATATTTATCGGACACGTGTATTACGTGGCTTTCGATAATCGAGTCCTCGTAAACGTCGACCCTCTTGTAACCTGTTTACGAGTTCGATTATCCATGAAAAAACCTTATAGAGGAGGAATTTCGTTTACGAAAGAACTGCCGTTCGCCGGGGTGGTAGTTTTTTTTTTTTTTTTTTTATTTATATTTGAGAAAAGCTAACGCATTGTTCTGGAAGCGTAACGATAAGCGAAGAGCAATATAACACGTGCCAGACGATTTCGTGGCACCCGCCCACTCGCGAAACATCGCGAGATATACTTTGCGATCGGTGCTGTCATTCGTTATTTATATTAATGTACGTACTTTCTCGTGTTTAATGCTTTCATTATACGATGGACACAAATAAACAGATTTCATATCTACACAAAACGATTGAAAGATCTGTTGTTTGTCATTTGTTGATTTTTATTTTATATATCGTATGTTAAATGTCAAAAGGCTATGAAATCAAATAATATTTAACGTGAAGTAGATGAATACATATGCAAATAGGTAAATCATTTAATCGACTACATAATTACCAATGGAAACCGTTATCCTCGGTCTGTGTGGAACATAGTTCCCACGATCACCGTCGTTTTAACGTAGATGCCGCGGGAATCGGTAACTTGTAAAACTGCCGGTACTGCAGGTCTCGTACATAGTTCCTGTTTTATCGGTAACGTCGGGTACTGACGAAAATGGTACTGGGGTCCTTAGACCCTGAAAAATCTGGCTTCGAATATACTTTTGATGTTTGGTGTATTCTTTATCGTCTGTGTCAAAGCATTCGTAAAAAAAAATTGCATAAAGATACATTCAACGAACGTCCCAATTTGCCGACAGAACGTAAGAAGAAAACGTATCTCATCGGATAAGTGCGCGCACGCGTATCGATGATAAGCGAACAAATTGCATTGCCAACGCAACGCGCCAGGAAATTATGTTTATATGCGTTATAATGATCGAAACGATTAGCGACGCGACTACGTCAAGGTTTCTTGTCAAGCTATCTCGTGTTTTGCTATTCTTTGAATTTGATGTTGCTGGCAGGTTTATCGGACACGATATGCTCGTTAGGACCTTCGTGTGGTATGGAACAAAAAAAAGAAGAAAAAAGGTTTCTATTTATCAGGGCGCCCGCAGCTTCCGCGCGTGTTCGCGAATCTTTTGATTCTGAACCGTTCCAAAAAGCAAACGGTGGCTCGATTTTACGGTCGGGAACTCGACAATTTTACACCAGCCATCGGTTCTCGAGCATATTTCGAACGTTTGGTCTTATTCAAAACCTGCATCAACGACGGCTCGAGGTGAAGAAAGAACCAACAGTTGAACCGATGTACGGTTACTCGCGCAGGTGTACCAATGTTGGCCACGCACCTGTCCGATCTTTCGTACTAACCAATAAAATGGACTTTCCATCCGGTTTCCTGTACTTTGACGCCACGAAATTAGTCTTGTTTTCGATGTTCCTTGAATAGCGTTTACATTTCACGCTGCTGTACGAGAGAAAAAAAAAAAACGAAAATTGGAAATTACGAAAAAGAGTACGAACACAGAAGCAGGTGCTCGACGTCGATGCGCGGTTCGTTTGTCATCGTTTCCTGGTGTACACGGAAATTTCTATTCCATCTTCTTTCTGTTCACGTTCTCTGTTCACTTACACGAGTAACTAGTTATCTACTTAGCTAGTTACCTACCTACCTATCTCTACCTACCTACCTTCCTACCTACCTGCCCGCCTACCTAAGCCGCCACCGACCGTTTCGGTGTACCTGCCCGTCTGCCCACTGTCAGTTTCATACAAATCCATCTTGTAACACGGGACTTACCACGGACCCGTGAAAACTTCGCTAATAACAATATTATATTTAGAAATTCGATTTTCCACTTCGTTGTTTGGAACGATTATAGAGTAAAAATAATGCCAGAAAAACGACGGCTAGTGTTGCCTACTTATTTTTTTTTTTTTTTTTTTTTTTTGCGACGGACGAGCAGGAAGAACGGTTAGGCAGCGCGAAATAGCCGGATACGTAAAATCATTGTCCCTCGACTTCTGTACCGTGACGGAGCGCGTTTCGCCGCGGCGACTGCGAAAATTGTCTCTGAATCATCTCCCGATGATTTCCCCCGCGAATCGAGAAGCATAAGAGAGAATAGAGCCGAAAATGTGGTCGATCCCAATTACACCTATTTTCCCGACTACGTTACAAGAAGCTTTCCTGTTTACGCGGTTGCGCACGTCGATCAGAATGGACGGTTAAAGATAGCGATAGAGGGAGAAAAACAAAAGATAAAGAGCAGCAGCCATTTACCGAACACAATTTCCGATACAAAACGTTCGACTGGTGCACGCGCGTACATACGAGTACACGCGAGTGGCGATACGGCGACAGGTGAAGTATACAGCTGCTGTTGGACAGCTGGACCGATATCCGTTTCCACATACCTTGTTGGTAAACCATCGATAAGTTCGCGGTCATAAGATTCGATGTGTTGGTTCTCATGAAATTTTCAACAACGACCTCGTAAAATCGAAACGAATTGTCGTCGTCGTCGTGACTATGGGATAAGGAAAATGTTATTCGAATTTCTATTTTCATTTTTGTTGTCCGTGCAGGTAAATAGCCCGGCAGAATTTGCAAAGATCGACAGGGTTAAACGTCGTTTCGGTGAATGAAACAAGAATTGGTCAGCTCGGGCAGAAACGGAAGAAAACACCTGCCACTTTACTTCTCCGTTCGACCACATCCTTCCTTCGGGCCCCAAAAGCTTTTGCTGCCTCGAGCCGATCGAAGGCTCCCCGACGCCGTGTATACACACGGCCGTGGAACCGATAGGACTCGAACACCGAACCGACACTACCGGCAGACGGTGTTTGGGAGGCCATACGTCGTACACGTACGTCCGTGTATACCGTTGGTGTGCACACGTATCGGCGATCGTACGTGCGTCTGGTACACACGCAAGAAGCGGAGGAGAGCTCTTGAAAAACCTTCGAGAACAGGATCGTTTTTCGTTCGGTTCTCACGATGGCGAACGTCTTTCGCCAGATTTTTCAAGCGTGTCCCGTGCCACTCGTCGATCGCGTTTACCGATTCTCACGAAAACCGTATCCTCAAACGACGATTATTAACACTAGAACTACCGACGATAAATACATATTTACTTCGATCGATGGATAAACGTGAAAAACCTTTGAAAATTTAGAAGTGTTCCATTGTAGAAAAGGTTTCGGAAACCCTGGTCTAATAGAATGCTTTGTTTTTATGATATTTCCAATTTGTCGACTTAAATGCCGCACCCTGTATGTGTACAACCGTAGTTTCTGATCGACTGTACGGGAAAAATAGAAAAGTGAAAATCGATAGTGCAGAAGGAAGCTGGAAGATTGATTCCGAAATGGTCGAAGAGGCGCGCAATTGATCGTAGAGAGGGTACGATAGATCGCATGGTTCACGCGGGATACGAACGTTCCGCGAGAGGAGAAGAGACAGAGAGAGACCTCTCGGTTCTCTGGTAACCGTCTACTACACAGATCTCTCCTCTACGTTCCGGAGAGCGCACGAGAATTGCGCAACGATACACGCGAGTCGCGCGAGTCGCGCGATACGCTGACTCAGACGGGTGAAATGCAGCGCGGGTGTTCCGTTGCGCTGTGGTCCGCCGATAGTCGTAGACCTAAGCGAACGAGCGCGCAGGAACCGGTCGTTTCGCAACCAATCGCTATTTAGAAGAGTGGGCGACCGATTTTTACCCCCTCCCCTGCTCCACCGTCCTCCCTCGGAACGTCCGCGGCTCCAACCATAGGCAAAAGTGAATAATCGGTTTTACACGATGTACAGGGTAAAACGTATTTAGTAAATACTATTTATCCGATCGTTTTTCGTTTTCACCAAGAGTATAGGAAAACTAGGGCGTATCCTGATCGACGAACCAATACGAAACGAAAGAAAGCAGACAACGATCTTGCCTATGTGTTATTTCCAGGGAAGTACACGCGTGTGTACACTCACGAGGAAACTCAGTTTCCGCTAGGGGAAAAAATGACGGTGGAGAAGGGCCTCTTAAAATTTTGGTAACGGGAATTATTGAAATTTATACCAAATTAACATTCGATTTAATATTTATTTCAGTACTTGAAATAAATTTACCAAGTGGTAGGAGGTTTTTCTCTTACGCCCCTTTTTTCCCCTAGCGGAAGCCGAGGTTGCTCGCGAGTGTACGGTTAAGCTGCGTCTCCATTATCCCGATCAGCAAAACTGACCATATGGGGATACGTCATCGTCACGTGGTGTAATGGGGAGAGAAAATAGACCGATCGGTGTTGCCGATCGGCATAATGGGGACGCAGCTTTAGGAGCACGGCGACGATTGCGTTCGAAAGGGAAATACTGTTCTCTTCTAAATAAACCCATCGACGCGGAGGATCGTTTAGTATTCTCGGTGTTGCAGGTAGCATCCGGTTAAGAGACGGCGACAGCCGCTCCCACCGATCGCGTCGAACGTTTATTCCGTCTCGTCTTTGGCTCGATTCCCATTTGACTCGATGGAGCCGAGAGTCCTTGAAAATCGGAGGACGAGCAAACGAACGATCTCACTGATCCGACGACGACTGGAGATACCAGACGTTATTTCGCGCGAGCAACGGCCCGAGACGAACGAACAGGATTCAGCGGCCGAACGCAATAACGATTTTGCTCGCAGCGCGTAGAAACAAACAAAACAAAAAAGGCCAACGACGACAACACGGATCCGTTCGTTCCACGGAAAAAACAACGTGTCCGACGTAGACACACGGGAGATAGATCGCGATCGAGATAATCCCGCGCCAGACGGTCGCGAAAACGATAAACAACATTTCGAACGATCGGTACCGTAACAATTTCGATCGCGATGCAGCGTGTACGCGACGGCGGCGCACGGTTGCGATTCGACGGGAAAAAAAAGAGAGCGAGAGAGGTTCGGAAGCGAAAACTGCGGCGAAGAGGGGCAGGAGGAGGAGGGGGAAGGAGGTGAAGAAGCGCGGGGTGGGGGGGGGGAACAGAACGATTTAAATATGACCTTGAACGACTGCAGAGACTAAAAGAGAGAAAATATTTCAAACGTGTTCGGGCAGCGACGGCGGCACTGGCCGATTGGCAGAACGTTTAAAAAAATGTTCACCAAACGGGAAAAAAAGGTTGGCGGGAGCAACAGCCCGGAAACGGGGGTAGAAGGAAGAAAAACGGTATTAGCGAAACTACGATGACGGGCACGTGCGTTCGAAAAATGTGCACATACAGAATAGAAACTAGTACATTTCGGATAAATAAATATATGTAATTGACATATATTATACACATATATACATGCACATACATACATAATGTGCACTTACGTACATGCATATGTATACAGAGGATGGAACGGCAGGGAAAGATAAAAACAGTGAGAGTGTAAAGAGGGGGGTTACAGGGGGGCCGCGGGGTAGAGAGGGGCGATGAAAGAAGAAAGAGAAAAGAGAAGAACGTAGTAGGTTTCAGGGTTGAAGAGGGAGGAAAGATGAAGCGCATCGGGATTGGCTGGTAAGCAGCGTGTTTACGCGAGATAGTGGGGGATACGCGATGTCTCAGCTGAGCTGTACAGTATAGAGGTAGTCGGTTTAGCAAGAGGGCGAGTTAGTAGCGAGTGAGCGCTCGTTGAGCGAGCGTCGTTGCGTGGGTTATCGGTCGTCGTGCGATAATGTCATCTCGTGATCGACGTGCAACCGTCGAATCCTGAGAATCCGTGTCGTGTTCACACACACACGCGACAAGAAGGAAATTAGTAGTCACATCGCGCGTATATATACATATATATAAATATATATATATACATACCCATAATTCTTGATAATTTAACCGACGCGTGACTCGGTGGTCGCGCGTTTTATTTTGCCAGTCACGACTACGTCGTCGATGCCACTACGTTGTTGTTGTCGTCGTCGCAGCCGCAGCAGCAGCCGTCGTCGTCGTCATCGTCACGGTCGATGATTAACCATCACTGCCAGCCTCGTTACTCCCGTTCGCGTTTCCAACAACTCGGTTTGCCGCTTTTCGCGTACGAGCGGAGAGACGTCGAGGAATCGGAGGGGTACAGTTCACCGGCACGAAAGGAGAGGAGGAAGAAACGGGACGAAACTGACGAACAACGTTATCGAGGGGATCATCGTTGCTTGAGCGACACGGGGACGAACGACCTAACCACGACGGAGGAGGAGACGACGTTCAAATTTCCACGAGGAAGATCGAGGCGCGTGAGAACCGCTCGAAAGTTACCGGGAAAGTCCGCGGTTGGTTGCAGTGCTGCAGTGTGTTCGCTCGTTAAAAGTGACGTGACAAAGAATTTCGCGAGAATCACGGGCCCGAAAATGGTGCCGCAACAGCAGGACAGTCCCTCCAGTTCGGGGATACCTATGTTCGGATCGTTGCTCGTGGATAAAAATTCAGCGACACCCTATTCGGATGCGACGCAGGTAAATGTTTGTTATTTTAAGAATCTAGATCGTTCACCTCATCTGTTTCCTCCACTTGTCCCCCTGTCGAATTTTTCATTTTACGATCGTGATCCGATTCGTCGGAATTAAAATCCACACCGACCGAAATTTGTCGATTATTTCGCTGGTCGATGCATCATCATTTTTCAAACATAACGCGGCCGAATCCTTCAAGATGCAAGTCCTCCGACTCTGTGAATGTGTGTTCGCATTTAACGACGCATGTTTTCACGGTGGATTGCATGACCGATTCGGAATCGAATTGACGAGGAACCGAGGCCGAGTGGTGTGTGAAGCGAGAATGCACGCGTATCTAAAGGAATCGCCACGAAATGCAATCTCTTGGTCACGGTCCTTGGTTTCTCCTTCCGTTTACCGTCGAAAACTCGTCGCGTTTCGTTGCTTCCCGTGAAACAAGCTGTGTATGTGTGTATGTCCCCCTCGGTCGAGGCACGCACGCAACCCCGATAAACGTTTACGAGCCATGCCTTCGCTCTGCCGCCGCGCCGACCTGTTTATTTTGGTAACGATGAAACGTCGTCGAACGGAAGAACAGATTATTTTTGTCCTTGATCCGTTATTCTCGGTTGTTTGGGCTTTCGTGTACGGATTTTTCTCATGCTTTTGCTGAATCTTTATTTCTCTCTCTCTCTCTCTCTCTCTCTTTATTCGACGTAGCTTCGCCGTCAATGTTTTTCCGCGATTCCCCTCCCCCCTCGCGCCAGTACGAACGATGAATCGCGTGGCAAATATTCGAATTCAATTTTCTTTTTTCTTTTTACGAGATTTGATTCTCACAGTTGTCGGAAGCAGAAAACGTCGTCTGTCGAGATCCCGTCGAATGAAAACTTTTGCCAACAAGTTCTCACGATCGATTCCACTTTCCTCTTCGCTGTTTTGTGATAGTGTTCAGTCTCGCACGGGAACCGTTCCAACGCGTCCGCCGCAGACATTTTTTTTAACGATCTTTCTGTACCTCGCGAGAGGCGTCGAACCGTTGGAATCGTAACGGTAAGTTGCTCTTTCGCTGCTCGAAGGTCGAGCGAAACGCGTTTTTCGCAATAACGTTGCCGCCGCCGTCGTTCGATTTCGGTCGTTCGAGCGCGAGCACCGAGCGCTTTCTATTTGGTGAATCGACGCGTCGGTTTGTTGCGCTCCTTGACGACCCCTGGGACAACCACGGACAGGATAAAATGGAAAAAAAAATTTCCACGAGATTTACACACCTATCGATCCACCGTCTAAGAATCTTTCAATCCAAAACGGGTTTTTTCGTCCCTCGAACGATTTAAAATCAAAATTATTTTTCCGTCTGACACCGTGAAAGTTCACTTGACACGACCGAAACTATACTCTTTTTTTTTTTTTACCCCCTTTTATTTTTTAGCTACTTAGTATTCTTATTTATTTCGAAAACAATTTCGTTCGACTGGCCCGCGCGTTTGCGCCACTCGGTTACGACAATCATCGAATCAAAGTACCCGTAGTTTAGCAATTTAAACGCAGAAGAAGTGCGGCGACCGGATTAAGCTCAAAGAATACATAATCGCGATGCAAGGCACATCGTAAGGAAAAGGAAATTCAGAGTGACACAGTGTGAATGATGCAGATTGACGTACAACACATAATTTGTAGTCACTTTGAAACGGACTGTAAAACCGATCGTGTTGCGCGGTGTTTATCTCAAAGAACAATCGCCGAGATATTCGCTTTCGGGGAAGCCAGACTACCGACCAGAGATGAGCAAATTAATTATCTAGATAAAATAACGTATTTCGTCATTTTTAATTGTTTAAACATGGAAATTGCAATTTTTATAATAAAATAATATTTCTTTAATTGAATCGACATTTGGTCGCACAATTATTTAATCTCATCAACTGTTTAAAACTCAGAAACGACACCCTTAGATACTGCTGCTTTTCACGGTGAATTCGAATAAAATTCTGCCCAACTCTGCCACCGACACAAGTCGAACGGATATTTCCTTTCAAAGAGTTGGGAAAACGCCGCGATTCTCTCCGGTCGATGCCGATCGAGCGTGTATCCCAGCGAGCGGCAGTATACCAGATGGCCCCGCAGCCGTCGTCGCACCTTCGTAACCTACATCCTAGCCTTTCGATTTCCACTCGAGCGCGTGTCGAGTAATCGTCGAGATCTAAAAGTATAATAGGCGCAGGGTGCGCGAGCACGGTGCGTGCTATCTGCATCTCGACACATACCGCCGTCTAATAAGCAACGCAAATTGCACTGGCTCTCTCGCGGCCAGTACAAGAACGGTGTGTAGACCACGATAAGTTTCCTATCGAGCACCCACTCATTCTCCACGAATCGTATTACTCGAATTCGAATCGAACACGAATGTGAACGAACGATACGAAACGTGTTGACGGTTTTTTTTTCTTCCTCTGTTCCAGACGAAGAAGAACAACCCGAATCACATAAAGAGACCGATGAACGCGTTCATGGTGTGGTCGCAGATCGAACGGAGAAAAATCTGCGAGATCCAGCCGGACATGCACAACGCGGAGATCAGCAAGCGTCTCGGCAGACGATGGAAAACATTGGACGAGGCTGAGAGGCGACCGTTCATCGAGGAGGCGGAGAGACTGAGGCAATTGCACATGGTTGAGTATCCGGATTACAAGTACAGACCGAGAAAGAAAACGACGAAACCGACCGCCACCGTTGCCGGACCAAAAACGAAGGAACCCGGTGGCAAAAAATCGCGTAAATCGTCTGTAGGAAGCGTCGTCGGGCTGACGAAGAGTTTCGGTCACCCTCGCAACGACACGAACAACAACACGCAAACGAACAACAACGCGGCGATAGGAGCGACGGTGAAACGATTGCAACCGCAATCGAACAGTAGCAAGCCAGTCTCCCGATTGAAGGTCAGATTGGCGTTGGACAAACGGCCGCCGCTCGATTACACTCCCACGCCGCCGATCGTCACCGCCAAGATACCGAGCAGTCCCTCTTGCGTCGCGCCCGATTCCCCGGAATCGGCGAGCTTCTACGAGGACAGTTTCCTCGATTGCGGTTCGTCCGTTCGTTTGAACGCCGCCGCGGTGACCACCACGGGCGCGTCCTCGCCAACCTGTTCCAGCACCTCCGGTATTTCCGGTTCCCCTATTGGCGGGGGAACCGTGACGGACATCAAGCAGGAAGCCAATCTCGAGATGGATTACGAGACGACGTTCGAGCCGAAAGATCGGCTGTTGTCGTCGGTCGGTCCCGTTGGCGCGAATCTCACCGGCAACACCACCGTTCCGTTTTCCAATTCCGTCGAGGAGATCGGTCTGATGTCCGCAAGAAGCTTCCGCGATCGGACTACCTGTCGTCTCGATCGACCGACGAGCTTTCTGGTGAAAGAGGAACCGGTCGAGCCCGAAACCGACATGGACGCCGACACGGAAGCGTTGTCGCCCGCCTCGATCGCCGATTCCGACCACCAACGGGCCTCTTCGAGTTCCATAAACACCGGTACAACCACCATTCACACCGCTCTCTCGTCGATCAACTCCAGAACGTCCTCCAATCCGCACACACTCGCGGACACGATATCGAACGGTGTGCCGATGGACGACGGTTGCTCGGCCACGATCGCGACCACCGCGTCCGTGATCAAACTCGAGGAGTCCCCGAATAATCCCAGTCTGGCCGATCTTTATTCGTTGACCGATCTTCTACAGATACAACCGTCCGATTTCAAGATCGATCTCGATATGGAAACTATAACCACCGATTTGGACACGTTCGAGACAGCTAGCTCGAGTAGCGGTTCCCATTTCGAATTCTCTTGCACGCCCGACGTGACGGATATGCTGTCGACGATCGGTGTCGGTAACGATTGGGTCAGCTTCTGAGGGAACCACCATCGGACTGTGTTACCCCAGAAAAACGCGTCTTCCGATCTCACACGACGATATTTGATCGTTTATTTTTTTTTTTTTTTTTTTTTGTTTTTGTACATCTACTGTAGCATACTAGGTTTACGACTTTCGTTTTTTCGTTTTGTACTCTCTACGGTAAGGTTGATTCTAACCCCCGTGTAACCCGACCGATTCGTCACAAATCCGCGACCGTGTACGCGTTGCGCGTTCACCCGACGACGATTCGTGTTTCTTTCGATGTGTATATTTTTGGTAGGATATATGAATGTGTAGCAATATATGCGTATATAACATATATGTACCGTGCACCGTAAATAGGACGCGCGTATATATACGTACCTTCGCTGGCAAGCTCGGCTTTCCGCTAGGGGAAAAAGTGATGTAAAGGAAAGACGCGAAAAAATTACTATTCTCATAATTCATAATCTTAATATTACAAGATCAACAGAAAATTACCACTTCGTCTCGGAGTTATTGAAAATTATGCGAAATTAACGTTCGGTTTAACATTTATTTCAGTATTTGGAATAAATTTATCAAGCAGTAGGAAGCCCTAACCTCTACATTAGTGGTAATTTTCTTTTGGTCCTGTAATCTTAATATTATGAATTATGAGAATAGTAATTTTTTCACGTCTTTCCCTTACATCATTTTTTCCCCTAGTGGAAGCCGAGTTTGCTCGTCGGTGTACACACACAATCTCGTAACCCCACGTAAAAAAAAAAAAAATCGGTAGAGCGACGCAGAGTACATCGGGACCTCGTGATTTTGCTTGGAATCACCCAACATATCGTTCGTCGCGCGCAAACGTTTGATCTCATCTTCCTTTTTACCTTTATAAACTTAGTTATTTACTCGTAACGTTTGCCCATTGCGCCCGAAGACGGGACTGCCTGCGCGCGCAGCTTCGTTTCGTCTGTGCGCTTCAAATCTTGGTCGTTTAATGATCGTAAATTGCCAGTGAAAACAATCACTTTTGCGATCGCCGCGTGTTCAGTAACCCGTCGTCGTTGTCGTCATCGCCGATACATGTGCGCGCGCACACGCGCATTCATATCCGTCGCGACACGGTGAAAGTCCGTGTAGGTGCACACTGCCGATTAGTTAGTTTTTCCCGATCGTTCGACACGATATATGTGTTCTTTCTCGTTTACTGCTCAAACCATTTCGACGTTCTTCGACAATAACGACGACGATCCGCGCGCGCGCACATACGACTGCCAAACTCTGTTCTCGCGTGCACGACGCTTCGTCGAAAAATCGAAGAATCCTTCTCCCCGTCTCTTCTTCGATACCCATGCGAAAAATTTTGTCACCGCGTCGATTCGACGACGCGTATATATGCGGTCGTGTTCCAGTAACTCCATAGAAATCGGCACTATTGTTTCCTGTGCGCGCAACAGTTTGAAACTGGGAACTAGTTGAGAGCTGCTGAGTAGCCCAGGTCCTATAAACTGAACGGCACAGTAGCAAGAGGGGTATTTCGCGAGACGCCACGTCATTACTGCATCAGTACCACGTGATTACTCTGTTATTGCTACATGCTCACTGGATCTTGTGTGCCTCGTTCACTTTTTTTTGTCACGAACTAATTTGATTGGAGGGCTCCTCTTCAGCTCTCAAGTACACGTCTGCTATTGGACGCATGGAACACGACCACAACACACTTTCCACGAGAGGCATCGAATTTGCTAGAGTGGTGGACAGACGTCCGAGAACCAAAGTAGGATCCCCCCCCCCCCCCCCCCACCCTACGACTTAAAGGCTGTGAATAATTTTTGATCGAAGGATATCCATCCGATACTTCGTCGACATTTTCGGGGATTATTCGAGAGAGTTCGCGACTCGACTCGCGAGAAATTCCGACAGAGGAAGATTATTTAGCGTCAGTTTACCCGGAAAAATCGAAAGGGGAAGATATATAATTGTGCGCGCGCGCGCACGCCGGATTCTCGTCGAATGTACAGGGCGTGCAACGTTGGCCGACGATAGTGACGGCTACCTTGACGAACGAGGAAGGGCAAATTGTAGAGACGTGGTCGCGCGTTGCCGTCCGTGACCGTGCTCGGATCGACCGAGCCGACGATACTCGTGCGTTGTACTGGGTGTCCTAAAAAGATGGGACAATCAAAATACAATCAATACAAGTCGAAAAGTCCTTTACCGTTTTGTAATCGGAAGCTTCATTTCTGAGATATTCGCAGTTGAACGAACTCCAGTTAGTAGTTAACGATCAGCTGAGCGGTGCGCCACACGTACGCGCTGACACAGTTAAGATGCGCAGGCCAGTGACTTCGGTCGTGCGCTTCTTGACTTGTGTCCGCGCGTACGTGTGAGTTCGTTTAACTGCTAATATATTGGAAACGAAGCTTTAGATTACAAAATGGTAAATGACTTTTCGATTTGTATTCGCATGAGAAATATCGATGTGGATTGTCCCATCTTTTTGGGACACCCTGTATATGTATTTACCTCGAACTCCATGGCGGAACGTCAGTTAGTTCCTGCTGCTCAGTTGTGTCCGAAAAAAAAATTAGCCAGACGACTCTTAATTTTTGTCGAGTAATCAATCGCAAACGGGATCGAGCAATCTTAAAAGAGTTGCGCAGGTCAGAGAAAATCGTATATTCGTAATCTTCTGATGCGTAGAGATAAACGAACACACCAAAGTGCAATAGTACGCGTATACGTGTAATTTGTAAACGCCCCAACGACCGAGAAAAACAAAACGGCAGAAACGGTATTATTGGTTTCTATCGAAATACCGCGCGTAAAAACGAAGGGACGAAAAATGAATGAAGGATTCATACCGATATATCTTGATCATTAGAGATAAAGAGATTGATAAATATTTTTTCAACGGCTATCGATGTATGTAACGACGCGAAAAAATATAGAAATTGGCTAACGAGCGTCGGCCACTATTTTTCCACGAAATGTAGTTAGACCCGAGATGCCTTTGAATCTGATGATGGTTCCGTTGACGGTTTTTGTTCGAAATCGATTTGCCAAATGTGATGAAATTGTACATGCACGAATAAACTCTGTTTCCAATAGGGGAAAAAGTGGCGTAAGAGAAAGGCCTCCTATCACTTGGTAAATTTATGTCAACTACGGAAATAAATGTTAAATTGAATGTCAATTTGACATAAATTTCAATAATTCCTGAGATCAAGTGATAGAAGGCCCTTCTACACTCCTTTTTCCCTCGGCGGAAGCAGAGTTTGCTCGCGAGGGTTATGTACTTCATTCGTGGGGACGAGCTTTGCCTTCGGCTCGTGTGTCCTTTCGCCTCGTTTCGTTTATTTCCATCATCCCTCCACGTGTCTTTCCATGATACCATTGTGTTTCTCTATATTTGTAATTTTTTGTCGTCGATGCTTTTCGCGCGACGCGTCGTATCACGATGCGGTATGTAATGTCTCTTTTAGGTTATGTTTACGACCGACCGATCGCGATCGAGCGAAAGGATACGCGTGCGTGCGACGTTCGAATCCGACGCAGCCAAGTTTTTTTCCACCCAAGGATCGGCGGGAAGACACCCCTACCATATTTACCGTTCAGAGTTTTCAGTGGAAGAGAACCGAAGCGATCACGCGTCCGAGTTACATCTCGTAGACATAAGTTTTCTTTTATTCACGATAGAGGAATTAATCGCGCTAACAATCAAGTTCATACACGTAACGACTGTACATTTTGTATTTAGCTCTTTGTTTATAATACTTATTACCTTGTTATCAAGTATTCGATTTATATAATTTTTTTATCGAACTTATTAAAAAATATTTAAAAACGAACTATAAACGTGTTTTCGTTTCTTTTGTTTTTTTCTTTTCTCTTTTTTTTTTCTCTCGGTCAACCTCGAATCTCCTAGGTCAGCTGGGATTCCCACCTCGTCCCTATGACTCTAGTGGTCGTGGTGCTCTCCTTGAGTGCGCGAGAGCGACATCGCGGAGATCGCGAGTGCCTTTACGTGCTCGCGCGCGACAACGATAATAACGCGCAGTAACGCTATTAATAGCTGACAGCGAACGAACAACCGCGGCACCGACGGGGCGGTTTAGCGGCCGAACTTGTATTCGCCTCTCCGTTGCCTGCAACTTTCCCCAAGTTCTTTCTTCTTCAAATTACCGTCCAACACAGTACCATGCATGTGCGGTGATTCACGCGTCGAAACTGGTGACTCTACGGTTCCCCGAGAGGAAACGTGTTGTGTCGTTGTGCTCTCGAGAGAGTGCATTGCTATCGCGCCTATCGGAATTTCTTTCCCGTGATTCGACAGGCGTTCGGCCGTTTCGTTGATTTCATCCAGGTCGTCCGTCGTGGTGAGTCGCTTATTCGTTCCGAGAACGGTGCATCCGTGTGTATGTATGTAAAAGGGAAAAATGCACGGTTCGCGCGCGCGTGGACAGAGCAACGGAGCCGAGTTCCGTCGTAAAATAATCGCTCAAGGTCCGCGATGGCGTTGCACCCATCCGACGGCAGGACTGCCAACAACCGCGCGCACTGTTTACATCGTGCGCGCGCGCGAGTGTGCCCACGATTCCCCCCCCCCCTCCCCCCCCTCCAGCCCCCCTTCGCCATAACCCCTCTGCCAGCAGCGTAGTCAAGCCACCTTCTTCACGGACACTCGCAACCAGCCAGCCGCCCTCTCTCGCCTTCTCTTTCATCCTCTCCTCCGTGTCCTCGTGCTCTTAGCGGTAATCGCTCGGCTCTGTTTTTTTCACTACGATCCGTAGCGTACGACGGTTTGCACGTTCGCCCGGCGTCGACGCTTTTCCGTGACGTGTGAGACGTGATTCGCCACGTTGAAGTAAAAATAAGTCTGAAGCGACGAAATCCTGACCAGTCGAATTGTCAGTTCACTCGTCTAACTGCGTCGTCGAGTAGACTCTGTAGGATTTTCTTTGGACGTATTTCACCAGATATTCTCCAACGGTACACCGACGAGCAAACTCGGCTTCCGCTAGGGGAAAAAATGGCGTAGAAGAAACGTCTCCTTATCACTTCGTACGTTTATTTCAAGTAGTGAAATAAATGTTAAGGTACAAATTTCAGTAATTCAAGATACCAAGTGGTAGGAAGTTCTTCTACCACGCCACATTTTCCCCTAATGGAAGCCGAGTTTGCTCGTGAGGGTACATATATTTGGTTATTGGCAATTCGACGATTCTTACGAAGCCCCCCAAATGCAATCGTTCCGTTTGTTTTTCCCGCGTGTTGTGGCGGCGTCTAGCCAAGGCGAATGTTGCGCCGCGTCGGTCAACCGTGAAGTCAGGCACCGCGAGATCGTTATGGCTACCGCCACGGAGAAGCCCATTTGAAAAACGGTCTGTGAACGCTGTGTGTGGATCCGTTTCGGATGGGAATAAACCGTATATACATAAGCTACAGAAGCGTGGTAGAAGACGAAGGAGCAGAGAAACGGGAAAACTGAGGAACAACAGAGGACGAATGGCGATCGGTCGAGCGAGAAGAGATCGGCCAGGCGGCGTGGGTAGGGGATGCTGGTGGCTGCATACCGCGAGAGGTAGCGTATAGCTATCGAGGTCAATGGTTAGTCCAAGGCCTCGAGCTCGAATCTCGCGGCAGGGTTCAACGCGACGCGGCATTTCCTCTCGCGAACAACGATCCCCGTTCGTGGAACGCTCGAGGCCAGGGAGAGAGAGAGAGAGAGAGAGAAAGACTCGCGGGACTCTGCGAACGAGAGAACCGCCGCAGCACAACGGATTTTACGTTTTTTCGCCGTCCGTCCCGGTTCGGCGTTGGCCTCTGGAGCATCGGTTCTTAGTTTCGTTCGCGTGAAAATTTCGTGATCATCGGTTTATAGCATCGAGTAGCTACTCACCGATGGACTCGTCGCGTCGAGTCGAGGGTGGACACTCGAAGACGGAAACTGGTCCAAACGAAAGTGGATCACGAGCGGATCTTCGTACGCGACGTGAACGTAGAAACAACAGACGGAGGGCAAAGGTCGACAAATGCAGCGGAGTGCAGCAAAAGTTGCCGGATCGCGCGGCGTTTCGACGCGTGCAAACATCGTAATCTCGCGATAAGGTCGCGACTGATTTATTCGTCGATAAAAGCTTATTGGAAACACGTGTATCGCAGCCTGCTGCCAAAACCGGTCGCCCGAGAGAGAGAGAGAGAGGGGGGGAGGAGAGAGACGACACGATCTTGTTCGACCGGCGGTGCGCGACGAGCGCTATGAATCACGCGGACGGTTTTAAGTCGGACGTCGTAAACCCTAACTCGTTCTCTTCGTGTATGTATACCCGTTCCCATCCTTCTTCGCTCTTTTCTTTGTTTCCGCCTGACGTTGGCTCGCGAGCTGTCGCGTCGTCGTCGTTCCGTGCTACGCATCGTTTTCTTCTTCGTTGCGCCTCGTCCTCGTTCTTGCTGGCTCGTGATCGGTACACCCGTGATCGATCATCGACCGCGCGTTTCCGCGAAATCCCGAAAGAAATCGTTACTGCGCTCCAGCACGGGAACGAACCGGGTCGAAACCATCGTAAACACGCGGGCAAATCGTGGTGTCGATTCGAGGCGAACAACCGACGAGTAAACGGTGCGTTTTATACTACGACGGGTTGAGCACAGGACGAACCTTGGACGGACCCGGTAGAATACATTGTTCCATGTGAAACACATGGAAGAATATATTTCTCGGCTCGTTGCAGGCTCGACGAAGGCTCATCCCGTCCTAGTATAAATGGACCTTTAACACGAGAACTACCGAATCCGTCAAACCGACGGATTTCATTTTTTTTTATTTCACAATTACTGAAATCCTAGAGATACTTTGATCGAAATTTATGTTAACCTCTAATATCTTATACATTTTATTATTCACTGTACTAACCTATATTTATTATATATTACACGTATGAATATATTACACAATTTAACTTAGCATACTGTCACCGCTGGTAGTTCTAGTGTTAAGGTCTATCTGGTGAATCTTTATTTTTTCGCGTTAATTTCTCGGGATAATCTGGCTGTTGTTGTCACCCTTTACCGCGAGACATCGAGTCACATTGCCGCAGGATCGGCTCCGATCGAATCGGATCGTATCCGCAGCGTATCGATGCGAGGCGTGGGTGGTGCGCGCGCGATGTTGAAACGAGTAGCCTCGATAACCGTGCCTCGATAGTGCGCGACTAGTCCCGCGAAAGAAAAATTACGTCCGTTAGTCAGAGAGCTTGCGACATTAACTCTCGCGCGCGGCGTGCTGCATGAGCGACTCGAGTGCGGAGTTTGCACGCGCGACCTACTTATTCGTGATTCCGCGAACGAAACTGCTTGCGGACTCGGCGCGCAGATACGCGCGCAAACCCTCCGGAACCTTACGAATTCGTAAACGAGCCTACCTAACCCTGGAACGCCACCCTGGAGTTACCCCGCGAAATTTGAATCTTGTCTTCAGACGTGAAAATAAATAACATTCAGCTTTTCTTTACCTTTCCTTTATTTATTTTTTTCTTTACACAAAATTACACTGTGCAGTTATTATTTCCTAAGGTGTTTAACTCGTTCGTTACCAAAGTCTCATGGGAAAAACGTCCACCACGGTCCATGATTTTTTTCGGGATTATATGACACAAATTGGAATAGACTTTACGTATTTATATTTAGAATATTCTAAAAAAGTAAAATAAACATTCTTTTAAACTGGCACGTATATGTGACGACGGGCTCTGATAACAAACTGATGTGTCACAGATATGTGACGGCTGGTAGCGACCGAGTTAAAGAAAAATTAACCGTCGACGGTCACATGGGGTCTGTTTGACCCCAAGGCAAGTTGAGGTTAAATCTTCTGTAAGTAGTTATTTGCGAATAGACCGTAACCGATCACGTGTTAGGAGTTTTCGGAACCCCCTTTACGACCAGATCCCAGGTATTCCCCGCAACAGATCAGTTTACTTCCGGCAACCGAACAAAGTAGACGCTTGAACATTTGGGTAATTTTTGGGTTCTTTTTGGGGTAACTGTGACTCCAGTGTGACAGCTCTGAAGCTCCAGTGAAGTGTGATTGTTAAGGGTTAAAGAAGAATAGGTCGAAAATATTAAATGGTATGTTAAATATTAAGAGCAGAATATAAGGAATTGTAAAAGAGAATTTAAACCAGGTACACGGTTGCCTACACAAGGGTTAATAAGTAATCACTAGATTGCGGATTTTTATGCAAAATGGTATTTTCTAAAGCAATTCATGCAGAGAACAGCAAATGTAGGAATTTGTTTCTTTTCTTAAATATCATATTAAGTTCTGAATAAGCTAGAAAACTGATTGGATCTGCTGAAAATTTGGTTTTTTACTGTATTTTAGAGACCTATGTAGCAGAGATGGGCAAACTCATTATCTAGATAAAAAGATTCGAATAACGAATAAAAGATAAAAAAAAGTATTTCGTCATTTCTAATTGTTTAAACGTGGACATTTCAATTTTTATAATAAGATAATACTTCTTTATGAATGAATCGACATTTGTCGAACGATTATTTAAACTGTTTAAAGTTCAGAACGACATCCTTAGACACTGCTGCTTTTCACTGTGTATTATTCGAATGAAATTCTGCCTAACTCTGCTATATACGCTGTAAATGCATAAAATCCGTAGTCTAGTAATCACTTTAACCAATAATGGCAATTAGTGGGCCAGTAGAGAGATGGTCCAACTACCTCGATTCGACGGCAACTTACAATCTCTGCATAGTACACGCATATCCGGCCGATAGTAAAAGGCCGGGCGTTTCGTTTTCGTTCCGATTCGCCGCGAGCTGCGTCGAGTAGCCGCGAGTCCGGCTCGTGTACACACACGCACACGGTATCGGCAGCTGTCGTCGCGGGGCTCTTCTCGTTCGCGCAAGCCGATTTGTTCGACACGCACTTATTGCGCGATTACTAATCGTACAACGAGAAAACAAATGTAAACAGTTGGATAGCGTGGATTTATAGGCGGCCCGAGCGATCTATCGACGATCCACAATTTCTCCCTCTCTTTCCCCCCCGACTTTTATTATATCCTGCCTCGTTTATATCGCTCGGGGTAATTTCTCCGTTCTCTAATTGTTCATCTCCCGCGTTTTCCTGCGGTCCCTGTGACTTTGCAAACCGATCGGAATCAGCCGCAAGTGCATCGATTGGAACCGGAAGTAAAGATAAATTGGTCGTCTGTCCGTTATAATCCTGTTAAAAAATCCGCACGCGACCCTTTCTTTTTTCTACCGCGCGCGAGCTTTCAAATTCGCGAGAGAATTACGACCACACGCGTCGGTCGAAAACGTTCACGAGACCCGAGCGCTTTGCCTTTGAACGGAAACGCGTCGAAGGTCCCAGAGGAGGGAAGTCGAGGCCATACCACCCGGCTAGCCTCAAGGTTTTTCGCTCTCTCTCTCTCCCTCTCGGTCTCTATACATATATATTCGTACATACATATATATAAATATGTATATGTATATATAATACATGTATATAATGTATACATGATATATAATATATACGTTTATATATACATATGTATACATAATATATATGTACATATATATATACTTTGTCTGCCTTTCTCTATCCCTTGCTTTCTCCCTCGTTCTCACACTCTGTCTTCGTCCCCCTTGTCCAGTTCTCCCGCTCCACCGCCGGCGGCCCCTCTTCGCAGTAGCGGTGTTTCCCTTTTTGCATGCGAGAACACGTAACCCGTACGCATTCCGTCGTATCCACCACGAGTACCCATTTCACGCAGTTTTAACGCTACCGATCGTTTCGTTTTTTTTTTTTTTTAATAGCCCGTGATTGCAATGAGTTTGACACCCCTGGGTTGACCGATCCGTTTAACCCTTTTCATTATTCGGATGTCATTTTCGGAAATGCAGCGCCGAGTCAAAGAGTTCTCGCGCGGTTGGCAGGCACCCAGGTGATTCGGGGATTCAAACTGTACCCGATGTGAATCGGGCCGAATCGAACCGATCGCGAGAAAGGCCAGGTAAGAAAGTCGGATGTATGGGTGCAAATATAGGAGCGTGGGTGTGGGCGAGGGCACGGACGCCTGGCAGCCGGCAAGCGGTAGGATGGCAGACGGCAGCCGGCACCCGATACCTACCTACCTTTCGACGATCCCAGCAGCATCTTCGAGCGTCGAGAGCGTCGAGCGTCGTCGTTCGGCGATCGACAGCCGGTGCTCGATTGCTTTTCGGCGACGCCCGCGGCTCGCGGCCCTGTGAACGGGTGAATGCACCAGTAAATGAACACGTACCCAGGGAATGATCATTAGGGTATGTGTCCCAATTACGGAGGCTTTAAGCCAGTTTGCGCAATCATATATTAAGGGAGAACACCACTTGTGATATCCGGGAAAATAAGATTCTTTTCAGGAATAATCTAGATATCACATAACGCGTTTATTGCCTAGTTTTAGTACAATGTTTTTGAGAGATTTAACGAAACAAAATTAATAGAAAAATACGCAGACATTTTAATATACGATTAATTGTATTTCCAAAAAATTATTTTCGTATATGTATACATAGGCAGAATTACATTTTATAAAGTAATTTATTGAGACAGGAGCAAATGTGGGAATTCCTGTTCCCTCTTAAATATCTTATTGGGTTCAGAATAAACGAGAAAACCCGTTGTATCTGATGTAAGTTTTGTCCTTTATTCGATTTCGCAGAGCCCTATAGGCTATAAATGCATAAAATCCGCAGTCTAATTATGATTCAACGGGTTTCAATCTCGTAGAAATAAATGATTATCAATGTCACTATCGTTTACAATTCGAGTTGAATAGTCACAAAGTCTGTCGAGTGTTCATTGATCGGTTTACCCTATATACCGAAGCGGAAGGAATCTGCGCGTGGTTCGCGAGCCATAGACATTGAGCAAACGAATCGAGACGGGCGCGAGGCACGTGTGCGAGCAACACCACCGTGAGATCCGGCTGCGAGACTCATTTCTCATTAAGTCGAAAACGATTAAGGCTCGAATTCTCGTATGTACGACTCGATAGTCGCGGTGTCCGTTCCCCCGTATCGAACCAGCGATATACTTTGCACCTTCGTCGACGAAGGTATATACAGTGTGACTCACGTTAAGGAGGCGTGAATCACGATCGCAGCGTGTCACGGCGACGAGAACCGTCCCGTCCGTCGTGAGCCATATACGCGTCGGGTACAGAGAGAGACCTCGACGAAAAATCGCTGGTGTGAGCGCTTCTTCGAGGAGTAAGGAAGTTGCCGACGGTGCAATAGCGGAAGCCTCTTGAGAGTCCAACGAGGAATCTCGATGACCGTGTGCGTATACTTGAGAGATGCAAGCGGAGAGACGACCACGCGGGACGATCGGTATAATGCCGCTCAGCGGCGGATCAAGGGGGGGTCTAGAGGGGGCTGTAGCCCCACGTTCCAGGGGGGCCTGTTCTGAACCTTTTATTTCGTTATGATTAAATGGTATACAATTTTATTTTTAAAAAATTTCAATCTTTGAAGGTATTTCGTTGTGCTGTATTACAACAAAATTCAATAATTATTTAGTACATAGTCCTTAGTACTGATTTCAATGAATCAGCATCATTCTGAACAACTTTTTCCTGTACATATAATAAGCGGTCTCTTTTAGTTTCGGAGATATTCGCGAAAAACTGCTCGTACTAATGATGATTCGATTCTTTGTATTAGATTTTTGAGGGAATCGATTCTCCATGATTCGATTCAGAATCGTTTTGAAAATCGATTCTTTTAAGAGGATCGAACATCCCTAGTCAGCAGCGACTGCAGCTAGTCTTTTTTTTTTTTTTTCATAAATACGTCGCAGTCCTCCCTCCTCTCCCTCCCCCCACTCTTCAACCAATGGGGCCCCCGAAAATTTGATTGCCCTAGGCCACAATGAATCTTAATCCAGACCTAATACTGCTATGGAGTTGCACCGATCCTAAACGGTCGTCTGTATGCTTTGACGTTTGATATTCCCGTTTATACATATGTATAGAGATACATTATCGATCGACGTTGCGCAACGGCAACGACTGACGACGATCGAGACACATTCTTCTCTCGATGCTTTATATACAATATATATTTATCGGTTTGTTTGTCGTAAATTGATTTACGGTTCGATTTCCTATCGCGACTACGCACGATCTAAAGACGTTTCGTTGAACCGAGGAGAAACCGAACACGGAAATAAAAGTGAACGGAAGAGAAGAAAACAAAAAAAAAAAAAAAAATAATAATAACGAGTCTCTCTTGGTTTCGTCAGTCGCAGCGGACCGAGATAGAAACGCGATCATTCCATCGGCGAATGACGTTCGCTCGTGGCGGACGCAAGGGCAAAGTACGAGGCGCAGTTACGGTGTGCCAGTCTCTTCTTTATCGGTCACCATGATTCACCGAGTATCGTTATTGTCCTCTTCTCCCCGTACGTTCCACCAACGCTTTTATATATCTGGGTTTTTAGGTCTTTCGTACGACCCTTGTCGTGTCTTTTTCGAGCTTTCTTTCCCCCTACGGAGCCACCGATCCGGATAATAATAGTCGATGCCGTTGTTCACGTATACAGGACAATTGCCGTCTTCCGGCTGTTCCACCAAACCCTTTTTAATCGTCCGACTATCGTCGAACGGATACGAGGTAAATTCCTACTCCCGCGTATCTTGAAACTATTTAGGACCGAAGTTCCGGAATGTTTTTCCCTCGAACTATGTATCGATAATTTTCATTGGACATCGAGCAGGCAGCTAGCGATTGGGAACGAGACCGGGCGCGATAATCTTCCTGGAAGAACTTATCCGTGGTTCGCGTGGATCGCGTTACGAACGACCTGATAAGTTGTATAGGAGACAGAGAGAGAGAGAGAGAGAGAGAGAGAGAGAGAGAGAGAGGGGGGGGGGGAAGAACTCTCGGCGGTGCAGATGGGCAGAAACGCCGAGTGTATTGTATACGTGTTTGTTTTCATGGTATCGGTCATCCTGGTGGGACGGGAGAGTGCACGGTTCGCTGGCGAAACCGCAACGCAATTAGGTAGATCGAACAAAACGGCCGAGATCGCGTTGCAAAATCTCGCCCTCGACCAAGCCGCGACCAATGAACGTGGCGCACGAAACACACATAAGCTCTGCGGTCCCCGATGACGCGGCGGCGATCGAACGAACGTGTTCGAGGCAGCAGGAGCAGCAACGTTGCTGCTATCGGTCGCGCGGCGATTTATCTTTCGGCGATAATTAAAATAATATCAAAGGGGGTGGCGGTAAGGCGGGCGGGCCGCCTGCAACGAGGAACCGAAGGAAGGAATTTATCGGAGCGAAAGAAGCCACGATGCGATGCCCGTTCGAAGATAATAAAAATATCAAACGGCGAAACGGCTCACAAATGATACGATTTATCGTACGACTAATTGTACAACGTAAGTCGCCTGCGAACGTTCGAGACAAGTTGCAACGTTCGTGGCGCGGTTGTGTGTACCATAGAATCTGTGGTAGGGGATGTTTAACTGCGGAACGTAAATTAATATTCAAATATTGTTTTAATTAACCTCTTAGCGCACTCGCCCGAGTTAAGTCGTGAGACCTGCAAGGTACGAAAAATTGTGAAGAAATCTACTTTGAGGTTTTAAGTGGTTCTTGTAGAAAAAAGTAGATACGCCCTTTTTAATGAGACCAACTCCAGGTCGCCTAGCTCTATTGATTGCATTGCAATTTTTACTTAAAGATTGGTTTTCTATATAAGTACAACAGAACATACTCGTTAGAGAGTGTTGTGCTTATTTCCTCTCACCCGAAAAAAGTAGGTTTTTCTTTTCAAGATTTGTTAATGTTCTTTTGTATTTTAAGAAAATATGGAATAAAAAAATTATTCCTTACTAATTTAATCTGATCAGCTATCCAAAAGCAGAGTTGGGCTAATTGTATTCCGAATCCAAGATTTATTCGTGAATAACGATTTTAGGTTAGGATTCTGGATTAGTTAACGATTCTGGATTAAGACTTCCCGTTCTCAAGTTGTTCACATTAGAGAGTTATTCGAACTAGATTTATACAAACACCAATTTTTCTTAACTCTTCTTTTCACTGCAGATCGATTTATTCGTTCCCTAGATGTGATAAATCGCATCGTCCGTGGGCCGTCGAAAAGAACGGTTCGCCTTCCGATTCCGTCCGTTTCCCGAGAAGCACGTGCGAATCGCCGCTACGCGCAGCAACAGATCGTGCGTATGTATGTACGTACTTGGCACTAGAACAACGCGGATACGTGTCGCTCTCGACGAAAGCAAGACCGATCTTCCGCCACGGCGCAATCAAGGCCGTACCACTGACTCATCTCGACCAGCTGTGGGGGGGGGGGGGGGGGGGAGGGGCTCTCGCAACCGCGTGTGCCTTAGATAGCGGCTTCCTGGTGACCTCGGTGCATTAGCACTGGCAATGCCGCTGGCTGCCGCGTGTACACCGTGACACTGCGTCGTCGCCAGCTGCGATTCCCGTCTCGTTTGTTTGCGCGTTTTATCGGAAAAATACCTCGTCGTCTCACGAAACAACGATTTTTTTTCCAGCGGTCGACGATCGGTTCCATAAACATCCATAGAAATACAAGACTTCGCGTCTCCTTGAAAACGGGGCGTCCCAAGTTTAGAAAGAGGTATCCAGCTTTCGAAGGACTTGGCATTTCTTTAGAAATCTAATTAGTGTGGTAGTGAGGTTCTGGTTGTCTGGGTTTTGACTGGTCGACTCGGCTATATTAGAAAGAGATTGCAAGTCCTCCAAAAGTAACCTGTCTTTCTCCAAAGTTGAAAATTCCGTGGATATTTATTCACCATGGTAGAGATCTCGCTGAGTATTTTCCACGGACGGTCCTCCCGTCGTGGTCAAAAGAAGGGGCAGAAAACAAGATCGAGGAGCCCCTGGATGAGCGAAAGCCAAAAAAAAAATAGACGAGAAAACAGGACTCGTCGTGGTGGTTTCGAGTTACTCGCACGGTGGCCCGTGTCGATTCGCTCGGGACGTAGCAGGGTCGCCCTCCGGGTCCCCCCCCCCTCCTCCCCTGGATCGGCCACGAGGAAATCCGACCAGGTCCAAGAGACGGACCGCTGCTCCGCCGCCGTTGCGTTCACCGAAATCTCTCTCCGACTCGCCGCTGTACCGTTCTCTCTCTCTTGCTCTATTACCTCTCTCCTTTCCCTCGACTTGACTCGTCCGACGCGTTGCGCCTCGGCTGGCCGCACCTCGCCGCCCACCGCTCGCGACCCGTCGACTCGAAACGACGGTTCGTCGACCGTTAAAAACGCGAACGCGCCGCGTCGATCGACCGAACGATCTCTGTTAATAATAATGTAATTAATACTAATGTAAATTCATTTTACGAGAAGTGCGTCCTGTCACATGAGAGAACTACAGAATATACGGTAGGTGTTGCACGAAATATTGCTTTAAAACATTACTTGAAGTATAGAGTATAGAGTGTATAGTCGTACGTATAGGGTATTAGTAAGAAAATTAAGGAGAAAGCGAATGAGGAGAAGGAAGAAGAGAATAGAAAATTATGAGAAATTACGAACATTGGCACAGGAGTTTAGGGAAGTGTTGCAAAAGTTGTAATGGAAAGTCGATTTAGGCAGTGTTTCATGCTCCTCGATGACCACCGCTGACGACGGACGCCTGAAACCGCCTAGCTAGACCGTCTCTTTTCATGATCCATTTCTCTTCTCTCTATACATACAGAACCGTGCGTGGTTGCTTATCGCGGGAACTCGAGCTCTCCGGGGCCACGCGCGTACTCTTCGATCCGGATCGTTGGCTCGAGTTCTGATTCTCGGAAGATCGAATAATTTCCACAACGCAAAGAGAAAACGGATTTACTATCAAGACACGATATCCGCGATGAGTTTTCGTCTCAAGGTTGGAACCCCGATACGATATCTATCAGCAAGGTCGAAACGCGTCGATAATCGAGATCCTCACGTAGAGAGGTGTATCGACCGATATGTATCGACAGCGATAATAATTGATCTTTTTCGTCTGCATCGGGGCCGTTCGCTCGCTCGCTCGCTCGCTCGCTGGCTAGCTGGCTCGCGAAGCAATCCGGTATTACGCAGTTTACGCCGCGGTGGCGGCGATCGATGAATCAGCGACGACGACGAGCCTTCGCGGGTTTCGTTTTTATCTTATCGAGTGCGTTAAACGCGCACGAGCAGACGCGCCGTCGTCGTCGTTCGTCTGCTGCGAAAACGCGTTTTACGAAACTCGAGAACTGCGCCGCAGGAAAATGTTTTGCCCGATAGGACTCCCACCGAAACGGCTCGTCGACCCGATGCGATTCGCGTGTCTCTCGTAGTTGTCTGAATAGAGCGGAGAGGAGAAAGGATAACTTGTAGAATCGCTGGTCAACTATATAAATACGCTCATAGACGGATAGAGCGCGCGTTTTGAATATCTTTCATCGTTAGGCAGTGTCGAAAATTAGAAAGTGTTAGCTACTGTATGGTCAGCAATCTATTTTTTTTTTTCAAACGATGCGTGGTACGATACAAAAGTTTTCGTTGCCTGGGAAATAGAGAAGTAGGGGGAAATGAAAAGTAATGAATGTCAGACGAAGGCAGAATGGTGACGTAAAAATGATCGAAGGATATAAGGTGTATCATTTTCGTCTTCTACCGCGCCTTCGAACTTTTAATATTAAAATATGGCCGTTTAGAGAACGATTTGACTCTGTAAACGTGGTGTGAACATAACCTTTCTATGTTCATATAGAAGTCTGTGGTCTTCTTTAAAAGGATGCTATCTTTCTCTAATGTTTGACAGTCTTCCAACCGAGTGCGCAGTCTAGTTATTATACGTCTATGCATACACTGCGAGGAAGAAACAGAGGGGGACATGAGAGACAGGGTGGAAAAAGTGGTCAGGAGGATGGACGGAATGGAAGGAGAGAAGAAGGATGGTCAAAGGGCCGGAGACCGAGAAGACCGTACACACCGTAACACGCATAAATTACGATGTAATTACAAGCCCCAGCGCGGCGATCGCTCGCGCCGTTTAAGAGGGCAGACGTATCGGATCTCCGAAACTCTTCCGAGAGGAACAGACGATCGGATAGCGGACACGATCGGTCCCGTCGTTCGGGAGAGAGGGGGCCGATCAAGGGGAAAAAAAAATGTGGAAAAGAACCTTTCGAAAAAAGGCAAAGAGACGGAAAGAAAAAGTAGAGGAATAATTGACCCAGCGTAGAGAAGCGCGAGCGATTCGAAACGTAAATCGAATCGTACGAATCCACCGAACCGGATCTCCGGGGCTCTGATCCTCGGTGTAACCGCGAGAGCCAAAATCAACCGACCGTGCGCTCGCTCGTTGACCCCCGTCCCGGAAGGTTGTTCCAGCGAAATTTGCCAGCGAGTGTGCGTGTGGACTCGTTCGATGTCTCGTCGACTGAAAGAGCAAACGCGGGTCGAGTCCGTGAACGGAGAGGAAGTACATTATTGGGTTGTCGGATAAGTCCTAAACCTTTTATACAATATACTTCTTTGAGCTATGCTAGTGTGACGGCTATACAATAAAGCAATTTTTGTGAATTTTTTAAAGAAAAACTATTGAACTTTTCAATTTGAATAATATATATATTTATTAAATAATATTTGTAAAATATGCTATATTTTTATAAAGTAAGAACAATGTATTTTTTAAAAGTTATAGTTCGTTTGTGAGAGCGTCTTAACGAAATTTCCTTTCCATGGCGGCCATAGCATAGACTCTTGTGGTTGTGTGAAATAAAAAAAAAACAAATATCTTCTTAATTTCTATGTGTGTGGCTTCAGCCCGTAAGTAATTGTTCGAAAAATGTCGATTCATTCGTAAAGAAGTATTATTTTATTATAAAAATTGGCAATTTACACGTTTAAACAATTAGAAATGACGAAATACTTTTTTTTTTATCTCTTATTCGTTATTCGATACTTCTTATCTAGATAATTAGTTTGCCGATGTCTGGTGGTTAGGAACAGTTGACAATCACGTGACAATACACGTGACCCCTGATAGGTTTAAAGCACTTATCCAATCCAGTATACACGCGTGATTATCCGCGCGTCGCGAATCGATGAAGCGCCGTGCCAGAGGCTTTGAATGAACGGAGATCCCCGAACCGAACGATGAATACGAGTAAGTGCACATTTGTACATACATGTACACATATATACGAGTTGGCAAAGGTGTCGCGTGACCGTACGGAACGTTCCCTCGGTCGGCGGAACATCGTCGCGAACACCGACGCGACGGACTGCATCGTGCATTGCCAACCTGATCGTGAAGCGTGATATTCCACCGGGCAGAAAAGTCCCGGGAAAATGTTGTCCCCTGGGTCGTGTCCTCGGTCGAGATATCGGCCGAAATTATCGTAAACTTGGCCTGCGCAACAAACAACCGCGATAGCTTATTATCGATCGTGTTCGCGATTCATTCTCCGTCAGACATTTTAGAATTGCCACGATAAGGCCATCGATTGCGAGCGATCGATTCCGCGAGGACAATATTTTCGCAGAGGCCTCGATCCGTGGCGGCGACGGCAGGTCGCTGTCAGACCTGGCCTGCGAGGGAACACGCTCCACTGGGCCAGACCAGACACACCTGGGTCGTCGGAAAAACTCTCGGGGCGTAAAACCTGACCATAACACCGTGTCGTATTCGAGAAGATAACAAAAGTTCTCCTGAACAAGTTCTACATGTATATATATATATATATATATATATATGTATGTATCTCTGGGTGGAAACGAATCATCGACGGACGGCTTATAGGTCGTGACGTACCAAGGAGACGCTGTGTGGTTCGAGTAAACGTTGCAGCCCGGTGGCCTTGCCCTCTCGAGCGCAAGGCCAAAGTTCACGAGCGGTCTCTCCTGTTTGTGTCGCCGTCGCCTCCGACACACCGCCTCGCTTCACCTCGCCACCACCCTCCTCCCACTTCCCTCATCATTTCGCCTAGCGTCTCGTGTTCCACCCGCTCTTAACCGTGCGCATATAATACATATACGCGGGTTCCCCTACTTCGAGTGCTGCGTCGTTCCCATCGTTCCACCTTTCATCGTTCGATCACGGTTAATATTTCTTGGATAGATTCGCGTTTCTCTCCGCCCCACGCCCCACGTTGGTCCGTTCGTTCGATGATTCCCGAGTAGAGATTCGCTTTTTGCGGATAACGAGGCATTGGCATTGCTACGCGCGTCGAACGAAATGAATATACACACGTATTCGTTGTGTTTGCGAACAACCGGTTTCCCTCCTTCTTCCTTGTTTCGTTCCCGTCCTTCTCCGTCCCATTGTCCCGGCACTTTGTTTTCTAGCCTTATTTTCCCCGTGTTCGGTACGTTTCGTGTCTGCTTCTTTTCCTGGCGCTTCTTTCGCCGCGTGCACGGGCAAACGACTTCACCGAATTTATTATTGTACCGCCTCGCTTATCGCCCCTCCCCCTCGGTTTCGTTCGGCTATCGAACGCTGTGTTGGACGATCATCGAGTGTTAACGAATGCGTGCACTGTATATACGAGGCGGATAGCAGAATTTGGGGATTGTTTAGTACGTAGGTTCTAGTTATTTTACTTTCTTTATTTTTAATCTAATTTTCCGAGTTTCAAAGATTACACGCCTAACTACACTTGAAAATTTTGATAATACAAATAGTTTGCCTAAAGGGGGCGCCGAATAAAAGAATTTTGAAGGGGCTGTGGGCCAAAAAAGATTGGGAAACTGTGGTTTAGTGTGACACGGAAGGTGGTGAAATACGAACGGACATGAGAGATATGGGATGATAAGGAAGAGGTGGAATACATTTCGAGAATCGTTAGTCGGATTAGATTATTACGTCGATATTTGCGTTAAAAAATATCGGTAATATTTTACGGTACGGGTAATAAAACTGTTGACACTAGGTAATAATAATATAAACTATATTTAATATGAAACTATAATAAAAGATGACAAAACGATAGCACACAACAACGACTGATATACGACAACACCACGCAACTCGACTTCCACCCAAACATACACTCTGCCCTCTCTTAAGTATCCACACTTACACACACACCCAGACCTTGCAACCCTCGCTCGTGAACTGCGCAACCATTTCGAGAAATTCCAATCACCCAAATACCCAGCCTAAACAGTCATACGAAATTCTTCCACAGGAAACTAAACATATGTCATTGGCACTGCACTCTTGGAAACCTTTCTCGTTCCGCTACAATCATACCCACGACCGACTTACACTGCATTCGTTCCATACCACACCAAACTATATGGTAAATCATCGATGAGTGTTCGAAGGCACGAACGTTAAATATTTCATAAATTAATGGCCATATGCGACTGAAACAAATATCACTGGCTTATGAATTCCAAATTATATCACTGCGTTAAACCTCATTAAAAAGTCGGCGTTCCACCTGGGGACCTCTGCTCGTGAATGCCAAGGAGCGTTTGAACACTAATTGAGGATTAACTGTATATCGAACTTAACCTAACCTGCTGCGGGACACACAGGATATCGATAGTGAAGTACGCAACAATAACAGCACGTTCGTAATCGCGCGCCCAAAAACTGTTACCGCTCTTGTTAAGTAAAGAATTAAAGATTAATTTACCCGAGAAGAGTTCTTCCGCAGATTAAAATTATATCCAGACACCTCCCCTACACATTAACTAACTAAATAAATAAATATCGTAATGAAGAGCGGCTATAAAAAAAATAGGGAAAGTGGACCGTTACGGGAAGGAAAGATTCCGCGATGAGACAGCGAGAGACACGTAAAACGCGTAGGGGCCAGGATTTACGGCGGTCGATTACCGCGCGAAGGATTCTCTCGCGAGTATAGGAGGAAAAGGGGGGGGGGGACTTAACCTTGGGATCGCACAGTCGACGACCACGGACGATCATCGAGAGAGTTCGGCTCGGCGTTTGATGTTTCCGCGGTTGGCATTCGGTTGAACACAGGAGATCGCATTCTGCTCTCGGGAACGGTTCGACTAATATGTACGGATGATAGAATAATCGCGGATCGGACCACTCCGGGCCTCTCGTCGAACCGGCGGGCAGCAGCCAGCAGCTTCCCTCGAATCCCTCGTCGACCTCGGTTTGCCGAGTTTGTCCCCCACCCCTCCCCCTTCCACCCTTTCTCCACGGTTCGAACGTTCGTTCGCTCGCTCGCTCTCAGTGCTTCCGCGCCCCCTCTACACGCATCACCTAACCTCGCGCGTCTCTGCCCGCTTCGTCGTGCATCGTTTCGCCTTCTCTCGGCTACGTCGCGCGCTGGGTTCAGCTCGCAGCAGCGGGCCTCACCTCGGTTTTGCCTCTTTCTCGTCCTATACCATCCCATTCCGTACCTTGCTGTGCCGTCCCGTTCCGTCCCGTTCGTCCCGCGACCCGTCTCCGGTCTCGTCTCACGGTGTTTCGCCGCGCCTCGACTCTCCACCGATTTCTCTATCTTCTTCTCACCACCGCTTCCCTCGCTGATCCTGCATAGATTCTCCGGGGCGTCACGTTGTCGTTTACCCGTGCATATATTTTTTCCAGCGCGCGTTTTCTCTCTTTCCTGCTGCGCCTGAGAGCAGTTCCTTTCGATTATCGTCGATGCGCGTCCCGTTCACCTGTACGCAGTAAGCATTTGTAAACATTAACCTCTTGTCTTACGACTTTACCGTTAATAATTTCCCAAAAAGGAATTTTATTCTTAGGGCAAGTGTAACGATTACTCTAACAAGGAAAGGCACGGAAGTGTCCCTCCGATTTTGATCCATAATATGGATGACTGTGCGTAACGAATTGACCGAACGCATCGAAGGTACGTCTCCACTTAGGAGTGGTCCTGGTCGAAGGGACTGTGCGGGGCAGTCTAAACCAGTACTTTGTAGAGAGCAGTTCTGTTGGAAATATACAGTCGTTATCTGTTCAAGTCGTATCCATTCATTTGTGGCTAAACGTTATCCGTATTCGAACGCCGGCCATTCTACAATACATATATACATACTCGCCGTCCGTACACACACGTGAAGTCAATACCCGATACGCAGGGAATTGCGTTCGGCCATAGACGTGTAATACCTAGACCGCGCATCTGTCTGATAGGCTGTCAAATATTAGAAAGAGATATAGCATGTTTAGGTCAGTATTCTGTGTTCGCCTGACATTCATTTCTATTAATTCCTTCTACTTCTCTGTTTTCCAGGCACCGAAAACTTCTCTATCGTACCACGCGTCGTTAGAAAAAGACAGGTTAGTGACCGTACAGCAGCTAACTTTTCCTAATTTTTTACCTGACTATGGGAGAGATATTCAGAACCGCACGGTCTAGAGTCTAGGTTATTACGCGTCTATGCGTTCAGCCCTGAAAAAATAGAACCTTATGGTACACCCACGAGCAAACTCTGCTTCCACTAGGGGAAAAAATGGCGTAGAAGAAAAATCTCTAGCACTTACTAAATTTATTTCAAGTACTGAAATAAATTTTTCCCTACGCTAATTTTTCCCCTAGTGGAAGCCGAGTTTGCTCATCGGTGTACATATCGTTGTTTTGTTTTTCTTTACCAAACTGGTTAAATGCATCGACGAGAGTAAAGAGATTGCCCGATAGCGTATCGATGACGCAGAGGGGACTTCCTGTTTTCGGGAACAGACGAGAGAGGAAGAGGGAGCCACGGGATTTCGTTCAGGCGGCTGGCGGAGGTTATGCGCGCAACAGGCGCGGACGATGTATGTATGTATACATATATATATTCCCTTTGCAAATTATCGCGGTCTGGAGCAGCCGTTTTTGCGTCGCGGTACGGATAAGTTGAGGCCGGACTGTGGGAAATCGTCGGGATGCTGCGAGCAGCGCGCGGAGCAGATGGGAAGAATCATCGACGGGAGAAGGTGGTCGACAAAGTCGTGGATGGGAAGGAGGAAGGAGGAAGAAGGAAGGAGAAGGTTTCGCGGAGGAGGAAGGGGACGACGAAACGGGAGACGCGGCGTATACAGGAGAGGGTGGTGGTCACGGTGGTAATGGTAGGGTCGACGGTTGATAGGGTAGTGGCGCGGAAGGCAGGGAGGCAGGGGCGTACGGGCGATATAGAACACTGGCGGAGGTTAATGCCGCGATCCGGTTCAGGGGGCAGCCTCGATGCCTGCCTGAAAACGAGGCTCGGTCGGCTAGCTGGCTACGTTAGCTATATAACTGCTGCTGACTGACTGCCCGCCCGCCTGCCTGCCTGGTTGCTTGTGTGTATATCTATATAGCCGTATAACTACATAGCTGGTGACTGACTGGCTGGCTGGCTGGCCGGCTGGTCGTTCGACCGGTTGGCTCATCGACCGCGTGGTGTGGTTCTTTGCTTTCTCGTTCGTCCTCTCGGGATCGTTCGTTTGATCGACCGACTGACCGATCGACCGTCTACGATTTAGATCGGGTTAGGTATATCGGCGCAACGAGGCTCTGTGTCCCGCTGCCTTCTTGAACCGTGATTAGACCGTGACGAAGGTACGCGAAAACATCGCCGAGGAAATTGAATTTTCCTACTGGAACTCGGAACAACCGAACGACGAACCACGTGGGAGTATCGCGGTACGTCGGCCGCGAGGGGAGGGGGGTTAAAGCTCTCGACGGGGCTGGGACCAACGAACTCTGGCCTCCACGGTCGTTCACGAACGTTTCGTATCCGCGGTAAAGACACTCGCCTTCGGACACACGCGCGTTCGATATATATACAACGCGTGTTTTCCACGGCGAACGGTTGTTTGCGCGCCGTAGCAAGGCGGCATCTACGTGCAGCTTTAGAAGGGAAAAAAAGAAGGGAAAGATATTATTCACGGTGCGGTGGAAAAGATGCGCGATATCGAGAAAAGAAGAGGAACCATGCGTGGTAAGAGGCGAAACGACGCGAGGTGAAGCGAGACGAGATCGTGTAGTGTACGTTCTCGCAGGCAAGGAGTTCGTTTGTCGTTGACCTCGTACCGACGGCCCTGACGTGAGTCAGAGTCTGCGAGCCGAGAAACGAGTGCCCGCGAGAGAGCCCCCCGGGAGAATCATGTGTACGTGTGTGTGTGTGTGTGTGTGTGTGTGTGAGTGTGAAGAGCAACGGGAAGACGGGTTAAACGATGTCAACTCCGATATTTAACGACATATACGTGGAGAGACGAACGAGAACTCGTGTGGCCCACGACGTGAAATTCGAATAAATATCGACTGATCCATTTGGGACGTTATCGCTGCGAAACTCTACCCTCTTAAGTCGCGACGGATTTTTAAGAAAAGTCCCAGTGTATTTACCTAATGTAGCGTCGATGCTTTGTCGCGCATCGCGTCACGTCGCGACGCGTCGGAAAACGTTGTCACCGACGACGTTTAGAGGACAAAGGGGGGTCGGTGCACATGGTTTGCCAACCAGATCGCGGGTCTACGACCTTGCCAGTCGCGTAACCAATGCCGCGACCCTGCCACGCAGTTTGCCACGCGCGCGGTATCGGTCCCTCCGAAGGAAAAAAGAAGTCGTATCTCTATAGCCGTTTAGAGAGATAGGACCGAATACAGTGGGACACCCTTTCGCGTGCTCCTGATCTGCGGACTTGATACATACAGTAAATCGTCGCTGAGTGTTTGAAGGCTCGTCGACATTGAACATTATATATTTCATAAACTAATGGCCATATGGGGCTGAAATAAATATCATTGGCTTCAGAATTCCAAGATCTAAGTACCGAGGAGCCTTCGAACATTCATCAAAGATTTACTGTATATCCCAAGGTTCACTCAATCTTATTCGATATTCCGTTCGTTCTTCGATTGGTATTCATCAGGGAACAACCTAACGACGCGTGAAATAAGTAGGAACTCTCTGTTTTTCTGTGTGCTACTTCGTTGGTCTGAACAAGTTAGCTACATGAGAAACGTTTTCGTTTATACACGCTGCCCATATACAGACCAGGGGCGGCGGGCGCGGGGAACGCGCGAAAAGCCTCGGAAGAAAAGAACGAACGAACCGAAACGTATGACTAAGAATCTGCTGCGCTGGGAAACCTGTGAGAATTGTATGCTAATGCCGACGATTCAGTTCGTCGTTGAAGCAAGGAGACCCGTAAAAGACCGGTTCAAAGTCATCGCGATTGGTTAACGATACCTACCTGAATCTCTGTACGGACAATCGAGATTACCATACATCGGAAAAATCGGACATGTGTCACATCCTACGGAATAACACCGATCGACGTTCCTTGGAAAAATTGGCAGTTAGCACTGCAAGTAGGGGAAGGTGAGGGTGGCGTGACGGGGTAGGGAGGTAAGATGGGGTATCGTATCTAGGGATGAATCGATACAAGTAAATACGAGTAAATTACTCGATACTTTTTATTTCTTGTACAAATATATTTATCTTTGGAAAACGATGGTTTCAGGCAAGATATGGGATCTTTCATACGGGTAGTAGAGATGGCGTGAACTTACTACTTGTGAATCACGAGTGATTCGATCACGTTCGTTCCCAGACACGGTGATTTTTCACAGTGATTCGTGATTTTTCGTGATCGTTTCTGATTGGTGGAGAAACACAACAGGTTTTTATACGCGAAACGTAACCTGTATATTTTATATTAACGACATCGAAACAAAAATTCGAGTTATATCGTATAAAGTGAAGGAATAATTAGAAACAGTGGAGAATAATGAATAAATTACTGAATATAAATTATAATCTACATGTTACCTAGCAAATTATTCTTTTAGAATTTCTTGTTCTTTCTACTGATTTTTAAAAACACAAGTAGTAATGTAATTCATCGTAAAATCATATCGAATACTAATTTTCTGTTTAAAGATCAAGGACTTACGTTCGCAGTGAGCAAATTCACTCAAGATAAAAAAATCGCAATCACGGTCGTGAATGAAGTTAAATCACGACCGTGATCGTGATTCGGCGATCACGGTGATAAATCACCGTTAGTGATTTTGCACGCCATCTCTAACGGGTAGTAATGGGGTACCTCGTTGTTTAGTCTTACGATCGTATTCGCGGGTTAAAATTTCCAAGAAATTTTGGTGTTTCGACGTCGGGGGTGGACGAACAGTTCCGAGGCGAACGAACGAAACGGGGAGTCGAGATAGAAGCGGGGAACGAATCGAGAAATTTCCGATACTCGCGCTTGAAATTCCGCGTGGCAGCTCGCCAAGGGCGCGCTAGCTGCGTTAAAGAGATTCGTTAACCTTCCTCGCTGCGAATAAACGAGGTCCTCGGCAACGTCATTACGGTTCGTCGAGCGATTCGCGGAGCTCGGTTATTAATAGGTAGCGCCCATCTGTAGGATGGGAAACGAGAATTGGCAATGACGCGGGCGTGTTTCGCGGCTCCGACGTTCACGAAAATGCCGCTAATTGCGGGGAAAAATCTGGGAAAAGGCGAATGACGGACGGGTGGGTGGATTACTCCGCAATTGGCTGGGTTTTCGATTTTTGTGGTCGCGTCGAGTCGGTCGCGACTTCGCTAAGTTTAAATAGTAGAACTACTGAATCCGTCAAAATGACGTATTGCTGATTTTTTATTTTACGATCACTGAAATTATATTAGGTCTACTGGAAATGTCTGTCGGTTTTTGAATTAAAAGTAAATAATACATTTTCGATACATTTATTAATATTTACTGAACAATATAATTTCCATTATTACTAATAACTTCGTCCCAGCCTGATAATAAATGTATTGAAAATGTATTATCTTCTTTTAATTCAAAAATGAACAGAACTTTCGGGTAGTGCTTTAGACGAAATTTACATTGGCTTCAAATTTGGCTACACATTTTATGTTATACTATGTTACGTTAAATTGTACTATATATATATTGTCTATAATATTATATTATACAATTTAATTTAGTATTCATGCAGACTTCGAAGTCACTGTATAACACAATTTTTTTGCTCTAATTCGGTAAAAAAAAATCTAATCCAAGGTTAACGCTAGAACTACCAACAATGAACGTATATCTATTTCTATCGAATCAATAATCATCACAAACTAATGAAAATACACAAATTTATAACTTTAATTTCTTCGTTTCCATATTGCAAATAAATATTGTAGAAGATCGGCGAAACATCATTCTTAAAATATTCTAATTATCGTTCTAAAAATCTATTAATTTCGACTGGTTTGTTAATTCCAGTGTTAAGGATGGTCATGGTTTCCAAGCAAAGCGCGTAGGTTCCGCGAAAGATCGAATCGAAATCACGGTCTTCGCCGGGCATTCTTTCGAATCGTACGAACCGTTCGTGTCGTTACATACACGAAAGCCCTCGCAGGTTTTTATCGCCGCAGGATGAATCAGCCTGCTAGAGAGACGCATCAAAAGTATCCGGTAGCTGGGCGGTGGGAGCACTGTCGTATTATTTTTACGGGCACCGAAACGTCGTGTCGCTCGACGTTTTATCCGTAATAATCTTCCTCCAGTATTCAGTCGTGAGCTCCATCCACGGCGGTTTTTATGTTCTCACCTCTTCTTCTCGTCCTCGATCCCGCACCTCCGCGACCAGCGTTTCCAGCACTCCCTTTTTTCTCTCTCTCTCTCTCTCTCTCTCTCTTTTGCTCTCTATCCCCTCTCGCCGTCGTTATTCTACGACCCCGTCGCGTTTCACGCCGCCTCACGCTCTCTTTCCGTCGATGATCGCCGCGTTCCCGGTAGAGACGAAACGAGGCGGACCCAGGGGAACAGATGGACGCGGAGGAGATTCATAGGAAAAGAATGACGACGCTAGAGGGGAAGAAGGAAGAGAAAAGAGTGCACTCTGTCGTCCCAGCGATCGACACTTTCCGAGAAGGGAACGGCGATAGGGAGAACGTAAAATCGCTGAATCGCGAACGCGCTTCGTGTATAATTCGTGGAATGATAAGGAAAGGACAGAGAGCGCGAGAACTCGCGGGTTCGCGTTACGTTAATATTGCGCGCCTGGGTGTAGAAACGTACACCTTGCGACGATTCGTTACATATAAGGTATGCGTCCTACAATGGAGCCTCAGTATTCATAAGACAGGTATAAATAAACATAAATGAAATTTAATCAGTAACAAATAAGATTCAAAGTACAAAACGATATTTTTAACGTATAATGTTGTAAGTGTTTATTAAAATATAGGCGTTACGATTTCGGTGATTTTATAGAATTTCTTGTTCGAAATCTTAAGAAATGTTTACTTAACTGTTTCATGTAAATCAATTGTAAACAGCATCTTCACCGTACAAAATGCATATTTATATCCTACTTAAACTTTTACTCATTGCTACTATTGTATGAAGGTATCGATACTTCCTCGATATCGAAATAAAAGTATCGATGTACTTGGTATCGCAACCGTACGTATCGATATACTTGGTATCGCAACCGTACGTATCGATACCTACTTGGTATCGCAACCATACGTATCGAAACAAAAGTATCGATACCTACTTGGTATCGCAACCGTACGTATCGAAACAAAAGTATCGATACCTACTTGGTATCGCAATCGTACGTATCGAAACAAAAGTATCGATACCTACTTGGTATCGCAGCCGTACGTATCGATACCTACTTGGTATCGCAACCATACGTATCGAAACAAAAGTATCGATACCTACTTGGTATCGCAACCGTACGTACGGAAACAAAAGTATCGATACCTATTATACTATTTGGTATCGCAACCGTACGTATCGATACCAAAAGTACTCGGTATCGAAAGAAAAGTATCGAGTAACGTACTCGTATTTCCTTGTGTCGATTCATCCCTAGGGGTTTGGGTGTAAAACGGAAGTCGTGACAGGAACGGGAAAGAGGTTTTTCGTGGGAACTCGGGATGGCGCGGGCCCAGAAACGAACAGCACCGTGTGTGGAGTTCTCGGTATCGGAGGGACACACACGGACGACTATGGGCCTCCGACCGTAGAAATATTCGAGAGAGGGCTTTCGAAAGACAGGCGTCACCGACCGAAAAAAAAACTCATTCCCTCTCGCGGCAAAGCGAGTGGAAAGGACAAAAAACAAAAGCAAAAAGCGGAAAGCCACGCCGCCGCCGTCGTCGTCGTCGTGGCGGAGGTATACGTCGTGGCCGCGACCGCGGCTCCTCGTAAAAATATTATTTACGTCTACGGCGCCGACTCCTCGAACCCCGCGAAACTCTCGACTCGACGCACCCGATGTTTCGCACTCATTTATCGCGGGGCCCGAACCGCCTGTGCTCACCAGCGTTAGTGAAAGCATCGAATTTCGAAATGTATGGGAATCGGTCAAGAAACCTTAGTAGCTTGTAATCTTGATCGAGATTACGGTGGGTTTCGAGAATAGGAATCGTGTTAGCCAGAAGTCAAGGCTCGCGACGTGTTGTACCCTCACGAGCAAACTCGGCTTCCGCCTAGGGGGAAAAAGTGGCGAAGTGGAAGGGCCTTAATTACTGAAATTTATGCCAAATTAAAACATTTATTTCAATACTTCAAATAAATTTACCAAGTGGTAGGAGGTCATTTTCTTACACCACTTTTTATCTTAGCTGGATTTCGAGTTTGCTCGTGAAGGTGTACAGTTCGCGGTAAATTGGACCAGCGTTTATCTCGTAAACGGTAATTATTTTTAAAAAACGGAAGAGGAAAAACTTACAGTATATCATACCGGTGACAAGATAACCTACCCCAATATTTTATATTTACATTATTTTTCGAGGGTCACCTCCGTTCCTTAAAAAACAATGTAAATAAAAAACATTGACATATGTTATCTAATTGCCAGTAAGATATACTGTAATTTCTTCCCCTTCAATTTTTGTTGAAATACTTACCGTTCACGAGAAAAACGCTCCAATTTACCGCGAACACCCTGTATACCCGGAGCCGCTGATCACAGTGAAAGCGCGAACTTTGCGGGTAAACGCCACGTGCTCTGTTTCGAGGTGTATCGTTCCCACAAGAGCTTTCGCAGAGAATCGCGGTAGTGTACTGCCGGTGGCGACCTTGGATCGATGGAACGAAACGGATCGGTGATCGCAGACTCGATCTTCCAGATACCACTTTTTTTTCTTCCTTTTCTTTTTTTTTGTTTTTTTTTTTTTGTGGAAGCCTCTTTCGAATCGATGCGGCCATCGCGACCCACGGATGCGCGGATCGGGGCAATTATGGGAACCAGGTCGTAGAATTTGTTGCGCAACCGTGAACGACGGGGCGAGGCACCGAGTTCGAAACGAACCTCTCCACCTCGGTGAAAGCGAAGGATTCTACGCTCGCGAGCGATATAATAAATGCTCTCGCGCCAGGTATATACACACAGAGGGGACTGACGGGAGCCGATATATACCTGCGAGCAATGGAATAAAGAACACGGAACACGGAATAAAGGATGAAGGACGGATGACGCATTCGAGGCTCTCGAGAGAGTTTCGGAGAATCGCGTCGAAAAGCCGCCGGGGTCTGATCGTTTTCTTTTACAGTTTTCCCCTTTTTCAATACGTCATTTCCTATGGTCGTAAGGGTATATAGTTTAGGTTTTATTTCGGGATGGCTCGTGTGGTAGCGCGTGACGATCGATAATTCGAACCCCGATCGAACGGTTCTGTATGATTCCAGAACGAAATATAGCATGCGAGAAAAGGCGATGGAAACGAACATGTGCAGGTAAACGGACGAGCCGTGGGGCAGGTAACTCGGTTGGTTGGTTGGTAGGTAGGTAGGTAGGTGGGTAGGTAGGTAGGTAGAGGTAGGTAGAAAGGTAAGTAGGTAGGCAGGCAGGTAAACAGGGAGGTAGACAGACAGGATAGAGAGCAAGCTCGGCACCAGGGAACCGGCCGGCCCGAATAAATAGGTAGATAAATCTAAATTAATTTTCAAGTAGCCATGTGGACGAACCGAGCGAGAGAGTTTAGAATAAGAAGAATCGGAAACGGAGAATTATAGATATGGTCACGGTAGTTTTTCAACGCGTGTCATCGGTACTCGGGAATATAATTTTCGCGTCTCGCGAACACGACCTTGAACGCGTGGATCGGGATTCGATCGAATCGATTCGTACGATTCGCGCGCGCGCGCGACGAAACTCGACGAACGTGTCCGGCATTCGTTTCCTCGACACTCCTGTTCCTGGTTGTTTATTTATTTATTTATTAAACGGTTGTGAAGCCAGTATACATACATGACAATTTAAGGAAAATAAAATTGAAACAGTTACTGGAACGTAGGTATATGAGAATTTTTAATTAATTATTCACTTGAATTAAACTGGTCTGAGTGGCTAATAAAAGGAATAAGAAATAATGGATCTACGTGTGAATCTCAGTGACCAATTGTTCGGATTTTAATAAGTAGACCCGCGATAATTATATTTTTATATTTATATTTAATTTGTTATTTTCCTATGTTGCTCATCGTACCTTAATTATATTAGTTACATAAAACATATTTCTGTTGAAAAAAAATCGATATAAAAGTGTTTTTAATTTCGGCGACAAAAAGTTGCTGTTCAGACCACTCTTGTGAATCCGCCATCTTGAACTTTGAATTTTCGGTGTCAGATTCGTTATCAGCGACCTCAACAACCATTGATTACCAAGTTTCCTAAAGATCCAATGAAGTCTTGACTTTTAGCGACTTTTTCGATGTTGCAGCCCACTGTGCGACGGTTGGAAAAGAACGAACAAAAGCCAAGAAAAAAAAAAAAAGGAAACTGCATAGTTAACGACGCGGATATTCGCCAAACGGCGAATCACGCCGCGGCGTATATCGAGAGAAAATCGACGGCGGCGTCGACTGCTCTCCGGAGTCGAATCGAACGGCGTAGAGTCCGGGGACAGCGATGGTGGAGTGGGGGGGGGGGTGGGGGGGGGGGGGGAGACGTGGGGGACGGCGACGGCCACGATTCGAAAGGGGGCCCGAACGGTCGTAAATCTCCAAGCTTCTCCGACGGAACTGGTTCTACGAAATAGGTTTCGTCCTCGGCAGTTATATACCTGCCCCTCCGTCGAATGCAAAATTGTCGGCGGCCGGGCGAAACCGCAGCGGAGGACGACGCGCGCGCGAGAACGGTTCCTTCGGCGCAATGGTACCTATACGTGTAGAATTTTTTCGTCGAGACCAAAAGCCTGGTGACCGCCGCGCAAGTTGGGCTCCCGAGGTCACACGCTCGATGTGTACAGTGATCCCTCGATGAATGCGACACCAGTAACGCCGTTATTCCCACTACTGGGGGAATTCTCCTCTGGAATGAATCAAAACATAGTTGTCCACCTTGCCAAATGAATTCTCTGAAGCGGACCTGGGTATGTCGCATTAATCGAGACATTTCTGTATTGTAGGTATAGTGATCCCTCGATGAATGCGACATCAGTAACGCCATTATTCCCACTACTGGGGGAATTCTCCTCTGGAATCAATCAAAACATAGTTGTCCACCTTGCCAAATGAATTCTCTGAAGCGGACCTACGTATGTCGCACTAATCGAGACATTTCTGTATTGTGGGTACAGTGGTCCCTCGATGAATGCGACATCAGTAACGCCATTATTCCCACCACTGGGGGATTCTCCTTTGGAATCAATGGAAACAGAGTTCGCCTTGCCATAAATGCTCCGAAGTAGACCTGGGTATGTCGCACTTATCGAGGGATTACTGTATTGTAGGTACATACCAGTCTTGTTTTTTCTTCTAGTCGATTTCGAGGCAACTCGTGACGCCCTGTTATTAGTTCTTTCAAGATGGCTCGCGTCAAAAGGGGAAACGAGGGGCTGGAAACAGGGGTTCCATGTAAATTCACGACACGGGAGAAGAGAGAGGGAGTGATGCGCGGGTGCAGAGACGGGGAGTCGCGGTGTGTTCGTGCTCGAAGGGGTGTGGAAGGATCGCGAGCTCGACGAGAGAAGGGTCGCGAGTGGAGGAACCGAGAACGGTGGTCGCGGCTTTCGGTTTACCTTCTAAAAATATAACGGGGTGCGGTCGAGGTGTGTAACTGCTAAGGTCGCGAGTTCGATTCCCTCCGAGGGAAAATACACCGCTATTTCTAGAATCACCGAGAGAAACAGAGAGGGAATCATCCACGGCGGTTGTTGGGTCGTCGAATCGTCGAGTTGTGGCGCAGCCGCATGGTAAGGCGGACACGCGAAAATCCACCGCGATTCGCGAAGTGATCAGAAAGGATCATCGAACAGGTGAGAACCTGTGATCGAAACGATAGTAACGAAAGTTTCTCGAATGAACGGCGAGATACGAGAGCAGTGCGTTAATGGTAGAACTACGAAACCCTTTCGAAACGAGGGATTGTAGGTTTCTTATTTTACCATTACTAAAATTATAATAATAAGCATTTTTATTTTTAGTCTCATGGTTAAGAAATTGACTTAGTTTACATTACCTTAATTTTACATCATTACCTTAACCTCACGCGCCTCCCACATTTTTCGCACTCGGTCACTTTATTGACACTATTTAACTAACCTATTTTTCTTAACACTAGGTTTACGGGCACTTATCGTGTAGGTATCTCCACGGCACGCATCAACGAACCCGTAGATGTTCTTTAAAAAACAACTTATTTTATATAATACACAATTTATGATCTCTGAAATTAATGCATAGCTATAGAGATAGGTATACCACATAGAGCATTTCGAGGTTAGAAAACATTCGAAATGCGTCAAAATGACGCGTCCCGTAAACCTAATGTTAATATCACCTAATACTACTGCTTACTCCCTACCTGCGTTTTCTTATCCTACTATATTACACTTTCAACCGTATACATCCTTATCTATTGTATACAAGGTGGTACAGTAATAATTAGCACATGAATATCTCCGTTGTGGAGATATGAAAAAACGTTGTTAACAATAGTTGTACAGTACAGTGAGAGCTATAATATAGCAATAATAATTTTTTTGCAGCTAAGAGCGTTTCAGAAATTTCAAGGTCACCTTCACTTTTTTAAATGGAATCATATATTTTTTTATACATCAGTCGATGCATCTCGAGATTCTCTATAAAAAACTATTAACCTATGTACATAAAAAAAATATATACACATCAGGTACTATATTATACAATTTAATTTAGTATACATTCAATGCTGGTAGTTCTAGCGTTAACCCCTTGCCTTACAACATCGAGTCAGACCCGTGATAACGATTTCAATCCGAATTTAGTGAACATGTATATTTGTCTTTTTCTTTTTGAGTCAACGTGAAATACTGTTCCACTGGTATTAATATTCAAGATTTAGAATAAATGTAACATTTGCCATAAGAATGGAATTCCTTTTGTGCCTGGAAAAATATTAACGGTAAAGTAATTCATGATAGTGAATTCGTCAGAAAAATCGTATGGCAAGGGGTTAAAGGGGTAGAAGCTGTGGAACAGCCACAGGCAGCCTCCATTACCCAACCGCTCTGAAAAAAAAAAAATGCAAAAACATGGTTCGACGATATTTCCCTCGTCGCAAACAGGCTGTGCACAAAACTCCAACGTTCCTTCGTGATCGTTCCCGAGGAAATTTCTCGTGAGTCGCACGAGCGGTAACAACGGAAGAGTGAAAATTCTCGGATATTTCACGACAGGATTCGACGAAGGGGATAAAAGGGGACGGTTTCGCCTTGGCGAGGCGCGGAGAGAAAGTCAGCGAGGGAAGGGTGGATTGTGCCGAGAGGGCGAACACGAGGGGCCTCCGAACGGGAACTTTACGGGTTGTACTCTCGCGACTCGGTGCGTCGCAACGTGAATTAGTTCGGGATTAACCGACGGGGCTTCGAAGCGATTATCGGGAAAGGTTTGCCGGTTCGAGCGCGTTAAGTCGTCCCCGCGCCACGTTTCTCCCAAGTTTCCAGCTCCACCAACCCCCCTCCTGCGCTGACGGATAATCGTGGACGTGTCGGAACATCTCTCCGAAGACGACAGGATAGGCTGCCAGAGGCTTCTAGCCGCGAACCGTTCTCCAAAAGACCTTGCTGCCTGCCTGTGTGTCCTATGGTTTGTTCGCGTTCGCACTTGGCCGCGTCCACACTCGTATTTTGGCTCGTCGACAAAAACGACCGATCCGGATTCGGCCAACGTGTTTCCTCGGTCGACCGGCCGTGACGATTGTACGTCGGGACGAACACCAGTCAGGGGAGCTTGGAACGACTCGAGGGGCTGGTTTTGTGTACACTCTTTATCTCTTTCTAGCCCTCGTGTAGGTACTGTCTCTATCGTCTCTTCCACACTTGTTACTGGTACGTTGTCACGCGGTTTCATTGTCAGACTTGAGAAATCAGAGGCATATCCTGGACGATCTATTATTGCTCCTCGAACCGTCGATCGATCTCCTAACCCTGGAACGCTCGAGCCTCGAGGTGTCACGTAAACGCCCAAGGGAATCCATACTTCTTACATATTTCTCCTAAAACAAATTATTTTTTGATAAAAAGTTTATAACCTTCGAGTATATTATACGTCGCAAACAAAGCACATGTTTTTTCTTAAAATTAATTAAATATCACGTGTTCCCTGTTAGTCGTGATTTTTACGAATGATTGCTAAATAACGTAAATCACAGGATATTTTAGTGATCCAGAGTTAATATCCGCACAGCAGCGGTGTGTAAGTCCATTTCGAGCCCTATGCTTCCTACTTTTTTCATATATTTTCGTATGTAATCACTCAAGAAGACCTACTTTCTTCATATGACTCAAGATAAACAACTCCTAGCTTAACCTCGATTTCCACGTTGATGTGTTACATGGAACTGTTGAAAACTCGGGTGAATCTGTGTGTCCGCGCGAGAAACGTTTAGCTATCTCGCCTAGAAATATTCTCGACAACGCGGACAAAAAAAAAAAAAAAATGAGGTTAGGTTCTAGCACGGGGGACTCGCGAGAACCGGGGCCGCCGATAGGAGATATCATCGAGAATCGTGTCGACGTTCGCTCCACAAGATCGCTAAATAAAGGCGGCGTGTTTAAATGGTCGTGGCGACGCAGCTGTCGTCCCTAGCACAATGGTACCCCTGTCTTCTCGCGAGGCTCTCGGGGGATCGGCTCCCGGGGCCTCTTTCACAGTGGTATATCGTAGCAGGCGTTTTTTCGGCCGGGTGGCGACGATCGTAAAGCGACACGTGTTTTCGAAAGTAGGTCATCCATCCGGGAATCGGAGGAGTCGACACTCGCGAGAACGAATTTTCGTCGAAAGCTTGGTCTCTCTGGCCGTCGATGTGTTCTTTCTGGGATTTATACGAAGATGATTGCCAGTGTAAGAAGAACACAAGAGAATACGTCGACTCCGGGAGGGAATTCTTCCCTCGAATCGAATTCGAGATGCCACGCTGCTGCTGTTGCTTGCTCCCCTTTTGCTCCTCGACATATCGATTCACCGTGGGCGCGAAGCCCTCGGGTTCCCTCGCTCTTCACAGTCGTCCCTCACTCACTTTTTCTCTCTCTCTCTCTCTCTCTCTCTCTCTCGTAGACCTAACCTAACTCGGGAAAATCGTTCGCAGTCGCTGGAGAGCGCCACTCGCGAATATCGTTCGCTTGCCTCGATCGCCGCGATTACTTTCGAGTCCGCCAGAGTAAAACGGTCGATCGTGAGTTCGAGGTTCGTCGGAAATCGCGACGCTGCGCTTGGCTCCGAAACGACCGTTTTCCCCTCGTTTCCACGCTGTCCGAAGTTTATAGCGCCGCGGCTCTTTACGATCGTGCTCGAACGAAACGCTCGCCTACGGCGTAGTAACCGAGGCAGCGCAGCAGCGGGGACAAGGTGGCTCGTGTGGAGAGGCGAGAATTCGCGGCGCGGAGGTCTATATTTAACCGATCGCGGGCAACGGGGTTTCCACGGCCCTCGAAATCAGGGTTCGCCAACTGAACGGCTGCGAGTGAAAAAAGTCGTGTGCGCGCGGGCGCACAGGCGACGGCGAACGGAGAAGCTAGGAGTTTCCCCATGCGTCATTGGTCTTACTCGCTCGTTGAACCGCCTTCGAATATCTACACACGGGAAACCGAGCGTAAAACTCGCTCTAGCTATATGTATCACGGTTTTTCGAAGAAAGAGCATAAAAGCTCTTGTTCTCTTGAGAGAGAGAGACATTCCAGATTACCATCTCTCTCTCTCTGTACGCTTTCGAACAGAGTCCCCATGTGGTTATAGTGGTAGGGATGACGTCTGAACTAGGGATACACGATACAATTCCGATACATCGGTTCGTAAACATCTTTATTTTATTTTCTTTTTCTCCACTACTCAATATTACCCTTCGAACCGACTGTCCCAACCTTGCATGCACATATTCTTCAACATCTTCTTCGCAAGATGAACCTACTTTGACGTTAAAAAATGCAAGATTGAAAAACTTCAAGTAAAAAATACCAAAGAATATATGAGTTATTGAAACAGTACAAATATAAATGTAGGGTCATATAATGTTTATTTCAATATTTCAAGTAGTTCAAAATATTAATCATTCGAATTAAATTGGTGAACTTGATAAAAAGTACGCCACCTAAAAGAACACGTAAAATAATTAACCCTTTGAGTGCCAGAGCCGATATATCGGCCCGCGCCTCGTAGCGCTTTACTATTCGCATTGCGGGAGAACTCTATCTCAAAATAAATTTGTAATACGTTATAAATGATCTAATTTCATTATGAGAGAATTAAAAAAAAATAGTTTTTCGTTTTAACTCTTTGCGGACGACGACCGATAACAATTACATATTTCGAAAGAGATAATCCGCCTGGCGCCTACCGTGTACCTTCAAGTTATGTTTTATTTTTGTTATGTAATATTGTTTATCTTGTTACAAAATATATTGGAAATACAAAGTATATGCTTCATAATAATTGACCCATATAAAATTATGGTGAAAAGATGGCTGTTTGTATGTGCAAATACGTTTTGTACGAGAGAACTCAACTTTTACTTCATTTATAAACATATATATACCTTTGTTTTTTCTATAATTCTCAAATGAGTACAAAAAAAAACTAGTGTCATTGTTTAGTTCTGTATTTCATCTATAATACGCAGCTTTTTGAATCATGTAAATATCGTTTCTCGTTTGGTTTTTATAAGCATTTTCCCGAACCCTTGTAAAACTGTGAAATTCGGCCGGTTTTTCTCGCATAGGCACCTCTATTTCGCCCGGCACTAAAAGGGTTAAATGAAGTTACGCTACAATCTTAACGTGACAGTAATCGGAACATCTACCCCACATGTGTTTCCTTCCGCGAGTCAAGGTGCCCGAATCATTCCTAGCGCTATTTCACCGTCCCGATTTTCGTGGACGTTTAGTCGTAGCCGCGCAACAGGAGGATCAGCTAGCAGGTAGACGAAACGGGCTTTGCTCGCGGGTAAACGGCGACCGAAGCAATAACTTGAATGCCGGGTGCATTCGCGTCCTCGTATATCCGTGCTGCGCACCCGCGCAGACTCCTCTAGGCCCCCGGAAGGACAGGGTCTTTTCATTATTTCAGATCCCCTCCCCCCCCCCCGCCCCAGGCTCCCAATCCTCCGCCTCGACCCTCGTTTCTTTTCACAAGGTATACCTACCCAGCTCGAACGGGAGAAAGGGAAAAAGGAGATCTCTCGTACGGGACGTTGCACGTTTTGAATGGCTCGTCTCGCGAGAATCTCGAGTTTCAATGGCCGTGCCACGTCCGATTTCGTGACAACGGAGTAGACGACCGTCGAGCAAAGAAGAGAGGACGCACGAATACCAGCCGAGAGAAGAGGAGCTTCGGGGGCCACACGATGAAAACGGGGGAGGGACCGTTCACGAAAGGGACCGTGACCATAGGACCCGAACCCGAGAGTAGCCTCAGGGCCGGTTCGTTTCTCCATCCTTAAATTAGAGAATAACGAGAGAAACCATCGGAAACCGACTTTGACCGGTTTCCCTCGGTGTTCCGGAGATGAAAACGTGCCTAGTCGAGGGATGGAGGACTGCGGACCTCGTCTCTCGAAAAATTCATCCGGCCGATAGAACGCCGGGAATGCGAGGGCCGCCGATGACCCACCCGTAAATCTCGACGATCGACGTAGTTCTTCTGAAATTGACGAAGAGTCTTTCCCATTTCGCTGGATCCGTGAGAGCCGAACGGAGATGCGTTAAAACAGACACGCACACTGGTAAACAGAACCGAGAATGTTGTATTGGAAATGGCTGACGAGGCCAAAGTAACCGGAGATGGTGGATTATTGCTTTTCTCGATTGATCGTGCCCGAAAAACCTTCCATTTGTATGTACGTGTCTGACCTGCAGGGATGTTTCTACTTTTTCTCGTAAACGGTATCTAACACAGCGGTTTCCTACTCATACATATACGTGCTTAACCTTTTGGGTACATTTGACGAGTGAGACTCGTCGTCTGCTTACTTGGGCGAAGTTACGGTGGACGAGTCTGATTCGTCATCTGAATTTAAGAAGCAGGCGTTGTTCTTGTTCTATATAAATATTTCTATTTTGTTTCATTTATATATTTATTTATATTTTGTAACTAAAATGCTGTTTCAAAAATATATTTATATCACCAATATAAGTATATTCCAAATAAAATGTATTACTTTTACATATTAATCCATATAGCGACAAATTAAATCCGACAGAAGTAGTCGCTTCAAGCGACTAATATTAATCACCTGAAAGTAATCGTTTCAAGCGACTAATATTAATCACCTGAAAGTAATCGTTTCAAGCGACTAATATTAGTCGACTGAAAGTAGTCGCTTCAAGCGACTAATATTATTCGCCTGAAGTTAGTCGCTTCAAGCGACTGAAGTGGTCTACGATTGAAAAAATTGGTCGACTGGAAGTAATCGTTGGTTACTATCGACTTGGTCGATAGTTTTTAGTCGATGGTGCCCATCACTAGTTACAACAGAACGATTCGGCGCCGAGCGCATACGATGTAACTGATTAGAAACCGCGACAGAGGGAGACCGAAAACCTTCACGATAATCCAAGTCGATCCTCTCGAATTCTCCGTTACGAATAATAAACTCGCCGACAAAGTGGCCGGGACTCTCGAGCGGCTCTCGAGCGAAAGGGGGGAGGGGAGGATTGGACATAGACGCCTTCCACGAACCGCTTTTTTCCGTTTCGACCTTCCATCGCCGTAAAAGGAGAGCCGAGCTCTCGAGGAAGGACGACCGCGCGAAGTTTACGCCGCGCCGATATTGCTCGGGCCGCTTTTACGATTTCCTCGATAAACCAAAACTTCTTTTTTATCCCCTTCGTTAAACGGCGAACTGCTCGGTTCTAGTTATCTCTCGGGGTGGTCCGAGTGTAGAGAGTTCTGTGTGTAGCTCTCTCGTTAACGAAACTTTTGTTGCCCACTCCGTCGATACGCGCCCGTGAGCTGTGCGTCCAATCGGTTCGGGTCAAGAAACGGTCCTCTTCTGCGCCCGGTGGTATTTTTCCGCTGGTTCGAGGATCTTCGCTGAAACGAATCGGTCTGTACGATCGAATTTTACATTTTACTCGAAACTTACCTACTAATCTGTTGCCCCGTCATCGGTTGAGATCGAAAAACCGGGTTCCCTTAGCCAAGCAAAACATTTCCCTGCCCGCTGAGAGTCACTGAATGCTCCGGGAGCGTGCAGGAACCGCTCGTCGATTCCCTGCGTATCGCGCGGAGGTGGAGAGGCGATCCCCGAGTCCCGACTCGAGTAGGTCAGAATACGTCTGGCTCTGTGCGCACATTGCACGCCTCGCGCAAGTCGCGACTCAATTCTCGCTGGCTTCTCGCGACGCGATCTGCACTCGCTACAACCACTCCTGGCCAGTGTGTACGCATACGCAATATAAAAAAAAAATATATATAATATATAGTATTTTTTCTTTTTCTCCCCTAGACAAGTATAAAACATTCGTATTTGTCGTATTGAAGAAACTGTATGATAAAAATAATATCTTTAAAATATATATATATCATATATTTCGTTACTTTATTGTGTTGTTTACCATATTTCAATTACAGTGATTACACTAATCGTATTATCGTTGAAAAAAAATCGACGTGAAAGTGTTATTAACACTAGGTTTACGGGCACTTATCGTGTAGGTATCTCCACGGCACGCATCAACGAACCCGCAGATTTTCTTTAAAAAACAACTTATTTTATATAATACACAATTTATGATCTCTGAAATGAATGCATAGCTATAGAGATAGGTATACCACATAGAGAATTTCGAGGTTAGAAAGCATTCGAAATGCGTCAAAATGACGCGTCCCGTAAACCTAGTGTTAATTATGCCCACAAAAAGTCGCTTTCCAGACTACTGTGCGCACCGTGAGGAACGCTCTCGCTGCTCCCGCCGCGGGAGACCCCGACAGGTCGCACAGTCGAGGAATCGTGGTTTCCTCGTACGTCTGCGGCCCACGCGCGAACTCGTTCGTTGGCCAATCGTACACACAGAGTGGAGAAGAAGTAAACTCCGCGCGACGGCTGGACCTCGGTACGATCGTTTGTTTTCCCTCTTTCTTGCGTGCTTTCATCCAAACCCCGTCGTCTAATCGATTCCAATTGGATCGTTCCGTGACAACGAGAAGTATGTATGTGGATCGTCTTTAGGGAATCGCAATCGGACGGTTTCCTGTTCGATCGTGTCGCGTTCGCGGTCAACCTTTCTCTTTTCCTCGTGTTTATCGCGGACGTGACCCGGCTGGACGATCGAGAACGTTGACCCGACGCGTGGACCTCTAGCAACCTCGCTCACGCCGCGAGTGCTTCGTCCGTGCTTCTCCGTTCGGTCACCGAGAAAGCGAAAAACAGAGGCGAAAACGCAATAGGAGGCGAGATGTTGTTCATACCTTCAAACTGTTCCAATCAGATTCGTCGTACATCAGTGATGGGCAACCGAGTCCGTTCGGGCATGTTACCCGCACAGACAAGTGGCGGGCAGCCGCGGGCTTCTGTGAAGGCGACGCGAGGCAGGAAACGTATTGGGATTCCTTGACCCTTCTCGCACATTTTAATCTAAACTAGCGTTATCACTCGTATAGATTAATAGTCATTTATATTTCTTTTTATTGAAAAGAAATAAAACCAACCTGATCTTGTGTCGGCCACGCGAGAATGGTGCCTTTATATTAAGTAGTATTATGTATAAGGATTGTTATAATAAATAATAACAAAATAATTAAGTCTAAAACTTTTAAGTTTTAGAAGAAGTTCTGGGATTAGTTCCAATTTTCGCCATCAAAGTGGTGGGGGCGCCATATATGTGCAGATTTTTTCCGCCATCTTGGATTTTACAAAAAGCGCGGGAAAAATTGGGATTTATGCGACATATAGTGGCGCCCTCCATCACTTGGTGGCGGAAATTGGAACTAATTCCAAAACGTCTCTTGATAGTTCGCAAAAACGCCACCAAAGTGGTGGGGGTGCCACTAAATGTCCCATAAATTCCAAAATTTTTCCAGGAATTTTTCTGAATCATTGTACGTTTGTGGCGCGACAATGTTTACCAATTACTAATTATTTATTTATGGAAAATATGGGATAGTCGTAGTGATAGGCTTAATAAACAACACATATGTACCACTTATTACACAATTTACAATAGTATTTGAACAAATTTCACAACAATTGCCTTAAATACTACTTATATATATACGAGTTTACAATATATTTTCAAGAATATGTGCATAAATTCAGTAAAACATGGCTTAAATATTATTCAGACTTATAACAATAAAAATAATTCCCTCTTCTGTAACTTGTAAATCTTCCGTACGATGTTCAAAGCTTCATATGGAATAGTGCCATACACTTGTCATCGAAATTATCATTCTTGGGGACATAGGATAGATGTCGAACTCCTGTAGAGGGGTAGCGAAGCAGGACACATCACGAGTCACGAGTCGTGATTCCACGACATATTTGTGTGTGAAGAGAATGATAGATACGTGCTCTCATTCAGACATTTCACCCACCACTGCCATATGCCCGCATGCTGCACATTGTTGCCCGCTAGTGAGTGTGGCGGGCGCTGAGTTGCCCATTACTGTCGTACACTAACGTGCTAGGGGAAAAAGTCACGTAGAAGGGCCCCCTACCAGTTGGTCTCGGGAGTTACTGAAATTTATTCCAAAGTAATATTCGACTTAACATTTATTTCAATACCTGGGAAAGA
>NW_015373923.1:3382828-3491898 GCF_001272555.1 Dufourea novaeangliae | reverse complement strand
CCCCTAGGGGGGGGGGGGGTGGAGAGGCTGATACACGTTGCCAACTAATCGAGCAGGAAAACCAACGCGAACGCATGGATATTTCCGTTGAGTCCATAGGTTAGTGGGGACACGCGGCGAGTGCTGTGTACGGTCAAACGCCGCGCGCCGTCTTTACATATGCACGGCGGAAATCGTTTTTCCTCCGCGATCCTGATATCATCGGAGAATACGGGGATCCCGAGAATCGTTCTCGGATGAATCGCGTGTATGCTGCCCTCGGATGTACACATAACCTTACCCTCACGAGCAAACTCGGTTTTCACTAGGGGAACAAGTGATGTAAGGGAAAGACCTCCAACCGCTTAGTCTCGAAGTAAATGAAATTTATGTCAAATTAATAATCGGTTTAATATTTATTTCATTATTTGAAATAAATTTACCGAACGATAAACATTTTGATCTTCGAATCGCAACGATTTCGGATGGGTCGTCGAACGCCAAGATGTCCCCCACGTATGTACTCGGAACTACGGTGCGTATTCGCGGATATTAAGCGGTCGACGATGGAAACGAGTTTCTGTTCTTTCGGACTGATTTGATGGGAGGGGAACTCGGTTCGAGGGAATTGAAGGTTTGGTTTTCGGTTCGAAATTCGGGAGCGTGTCCCGGTTCGACGGCTGTGGTCTGGCACGCAGTTGCTACGATCCGAGGAGGAGGAACCGTGACGGACGAACGAAGGGATCGAAGTACGAGGGAAACGCAATTAGAGCAGAACCGGTCGGTGCTACGAACCAACGTTTCGGGGGAGAGAAAAGAACGTTTCTCTACGCCGCCGTCGTACCATTTCCGCCGGCGTTGATGGGGCGGAGACCTCGGCGATCTTTTTACTCGTCGGTTCCTCTAAAAAAAATCCAAAATTGTACGACCTTGTCGACGACAGAAATTCCCAACCCGCACACAGGCTCGATACATTTGTAAGGACGTTACAATGTATACCAAAGGAAAAGATCGAATATCGCTCCACTCGACCTCGGTCGACGGAACATTCTTTTTTCCCATGCCCCTCGAACGATTTGCACAGAGGACTAAATAAACGAGATTGCCCGTAAGCAATGTGCAAACGACTTTCAAGAACGTATATCTAGCGCCCTCGTGCGTAGAAACGCGAAATCAAACCGAGCAGAGATTAGATCGCAAGTTTTACCGGCACCCCCGTTACATTCCCGTCGCTGAAACGGATGCGCGTCTTCTCGGTGTCGCGTTTTACGTACAACACGGCTGCAATCGCGGGTTGTTCACCGAGCGGGCACAGCCGTATCACACGAACGAACATCGTTTACGTTTCACGACGTAAAACTGCATCAGGGAACGAACGCACTCGAGCGCTGTTCGGGCCAACGAACAACAATGACCTCGGTTTCAGGGTCGTTTCGACTATTATTCGCCGCGCCGTCGACTTACCTCGCCTTCTCATCGTTCGCGTTGTACCCCCGCCTGCCTCGTTGAATCGCCCGCACGCATCCTTTCGCCTTATTTTCCCTCTTCCTCTCAGACTCTTTCTTGCTACTATATGTATAGTTTTCTCGCACGACGCATCTCGTCTGGCCACTTCTCTCTCGACGCGTGAAACCTCATTTCGCGAACGATCTCTTGATCCCTATACCTCCCGTGGCTCGAAGCTTCATTTCCCGCCGCGTATGTACTTCGTTTCCAACGTTCAAATGCGATCATGTTCACCGAGAATAACCTCCATCGAGAGTTTAATGCGTTTATATTCGTCCTCGATATACTGTTACGCTTGCATGTCGCGGAAAATCGTAGCTGCGCACCGAAAGGACGTAAACGTCATCTTTCCAAGAACATCGCACGTCGCTGTATCGTCCTAAGAACGCGACAGTTAGCTCACACTGGCGACATCTATCGGTGGCTCGCCAATGCCAGCGAGTTTCCAGAGACCAATCAGACTGCTGATTCAGACCAATTGAAAAGAACCACATGGATCGACCGATTATCGAGGTTTCGTATTGCGAGTATATAGGATTCTAAGTCCTGTTCACGATGAAAGCAGAATATTTGAAGAATATACTCGGTAGCGTGACGCGAGTCGTCGTGGCCCGGAACAGCGTTTCCTGCGAACTGTTTGTGAAAACATGCTGGTGCCGCGGTCGATCCTGCTGTTCACGTTCAACGGGGAGCCCGTTTACGTAGAGAAGAGGTGTCAGGAAGATGCGAGCGTCGTTATGAGAGCGAATCGTATCGTCGTGTTTCTCGTGTTCGCGTTGGGAATCATGGTCGCCGTGATCAGCGCGTTCCTGTCGCGTTATTATATCGAACACTTCTCAACCGAGATGCCTGGTAAGTGTTAATACAGTAGCCTCTACTCTCGCATTCCTAACCTCGTCGCATTTCTAACGTCCATCGCGGTCCTTGGGTATGATGATCGGTGCCATGACGCATAATTTGTTTCCAGAGCATCGCGATTATCGTCACGTATTTATTCCGATCCCATCGGAGAACATGCTGAACGTATACGACGACAACAGTTTGGACTTAGCGTTGCAGACTTCACGGTCGTACGATCGGCTCGAGATCGCGAGCCGAGCGACGTCCACCGCGGAGGCGTTGACGTCTTTGCATCTGGCGCTCGAGATGAAGCTGTCCGGGAAACAAAAGAAAGCGGTAAAGCTATTTCAACACGCTGTCGCATTGGCGCCAAGTCATCCCGATATTCTCAATCATTACGGAGAGTTTCTAGAGTACACGCAGAACGATGTGATCAAAGCGAACGAGTATTACGCGCGTGCGCTGAATTACCAACCGAATCACGAGGAGGCGCTGATTAACAGCCAGAGAACGGCGCGGGTGGTCGAGGAGCTGGATCGTAGAACCCTCGGGCGTATAGACGAGAAACGAGACGCGCTTTCAGCGATACCGGATAACAACGCGGCGCTGATACGCGCCAAGAAGGAGGCGTACTTTCAACATATTTACCACACAGTTGGCATCGAGGGTAACACGATGAACTTAGCTCAGACCAGGGCGATCGTCGAGACGCGTATCGCGGTTGCCGGCAAAAGCATCGACGAGCACAATGAAATCCTAGGGCTGGACGCTGCCATGAAGTACATAAACGCGACGTTGGTTAACAGAGTCGGCTCTATTTCCATTAAAGACATCCTGGAGATACATACACGGGTGCTTGGGCATGTCGATCCCGTTCAGGGTGGTCACTTCCGACGTACGCAAGTGTACGTCGGCGGTCACGTGCCACCCGGTCCCGGGGATATACATTATCTGATGGAAGAATTTGTGCTATGGCTCAACAGCGAAACGGCCATACGAATGCATCCGGTCAGGTAAACGAATAATAGGGTTTACTTCGATTAAACATATTAAATAATAATGAATAAAAAAAACATATAGTTTTGGTCAGTTAATACAAAAATTATGCAATAATGTAATTTTTCAAAGTGTCAGTAATTGATTTTTTTTTTACCCTAGTTTCCGGATAATACCAGATCCCCTTTATTGAACTTGTCCCGTCTAACGCCACGTGTACTTTTTCGAATAGGTACGCGGCGCTGGCGCATTACAAGTTGGTACACATACATCCGTTCTCGGACGGAAACGGCAGAACGTCTCGGTTGCTGATGAACATGATCCTCATGCAGGCTGGCTATCCACCAGTTATCATCCATAAACAGCATCGACACACGTATTACGAGCATCTTCAAATCGCGAACACAGGCGACGTCCGACCATTCATTCGGTTTATAGCCGAGTGTACGGAACAAACTCTAGATCTGTTCTTGTGGGCGACCAGCGAATTCTCCAGGCAAGTGCCTGCTCTCAGTCAGGATACTTTGTTCCCCGAGACAAGTAGAACAATCGCCGTGGAGAAGACCAGCGACCTTACCGACGCTTTCGACGACGACTGAACGAAAGAATCGTTGATCGTTTAACACAGTAATTAAAACAAAAGAAAATATTTTATAAACCAAAGAATACTAGCCGTAACTCGTCCGCTGAAGCAAACAGTTTCTAATCCAAACGTTCTCACAAAAAAAACTAATAATCGTAATCGGTTATTATGATGACCGTTTGCCGTAATAAAATGCTTCCACCTAGTTTCCGGTGCAAATTCTATCGTGCTTACACGTCAGAGAATCAACGCACGGAAACAATCGAGTATAGTGTGAAACCCGATCGAAAACTGTGATTTTATATAGGAGAATATACAAGGGTGCGTGGTTGAAGATGTGCATGCTTGCGGGATGAATGCGACGCATGATAATAATGATAAAATGTTCGGTGCACATGTGTGTCCGATGTCGTTTTATTTTTTCGGTTACAACTGTTATTTGTTTCCGAAATATGTACTCAACATAATATAGACAAAAAAAAAAAATTTTACTTCGTATACTTGTTGGGCGCGAATGGTAAGATTTGATATCACTTTTATCGACTAGAGCGATGGAAAATAAAAATTCTACGATAATGGTGTCGTTTCGTGAAAACCACAAAAAAGAGATTGTAACCGAAAAATTAAGCGTTATTGCTCAGGTGCGTATGTATTAGTTTTATCCATTGTATTGGCGTATGATATCTACCTTTCGAAATATACATTTTTCGCGATAGACCGCATACTAGCGCAAATGAATACGTATATGTATTTAATGTATTTTAAACGCGGATAAGTTTCGTTGAAAGTTGTGGAGCAACGTGCAATCGTCACTTGCTGGTCAAGGTGTTTGCGATGCATAAATGTAAATATCTATATACATAATATATATATATATACGCGCAGCTTTTAATAAACATGTTATTTTGGAAATCATTGTTCGTGTATTTTGTTACGGCCTTGTTGGATACAAATTTTTTTTTTCTTTTGAAATACACTTGTTGGTACGTTAAACGGACCTGCCATTTCTTTTTATTCATCAAAACGATCGTCGTTTATTTTATTTATCAAGCGACAGAATAATGTATTCACGTCTCGCGCGCGCGCGCGCACGCACGAGGAGGGGGGGGGGAGAAAACATGCAACGTTAGGAAACGACGAACAAAAATTGCCGTCGGCCGTGTCTCGTTATCATATTTTTTGCTTCATTTTCCATTCGTAACTAGTTTATTATCAAAAATACTTGCAGCACCGACTGACGATTTTGGAACGTTCAACTACACGCGCGGAGAGGCTGCTGGGTTAGGTACCAATGCTCGCCAGAAAAGGGGATTGGTTGCCGCAGAATGCAACTACAACGAAGAGATTTCTTGAAAAATTGAGACCAACCGAACGATCCATTCGAAGCCGATACTTCCTTCTTTTTTTTTCTCTAGAAATCCTCTCACCGGTTATCTATTTGGTTCAGTTCGAAAGCATAGAGGAGCCGCATCAAACTCGTTTTTTTTTTTTACAAATCTTAACGTCTGCCTGCCTAACGAAATATTTATCGGTGCTTTGTCAAGAGAGAAACGACACAGAGGCAGTTCGTACCATTTTTCTTTTAAGCTGAGTGTTCAATTTTTAATACGCATCAGAAGCGAACGGAACCGTTTTTGCGTTTGATACGCAAAACGTTCCAATTTTGCTCTCTCTCCGTCTTTCTCTCTCTTTCACTCGACGTTCACTCACACACACGCACACATACACACACACACTCTCTCTTACTATATTTGCGTTACAACGCGGTTACCTATATAAATACATTTCTATAAAAATCATATTTTACCAACAACGCGAGTCGACGGTTTTACCACCTTTGAGGTTTTTTTTAATATTCGATCTCTTATATTCTCATATACTACCCTCTCCGTATTTCACTGCACTCTAGGATCTCTGTGCTGTTCTCGAGATCCCATGTGACAGAACGAATCGTTGAACTTTAATCGAACTCGACACACGACGTCTCGGAGGAGGAGTTTTCGATGTTCTCGTCCCGAGCGAGAAACGGTTTTCTTTAAAATCCTTCTTTCCTCGACCGATATTCTCGGACTACAAAACACGGCGTCTAAAGAGACAACCACACACACAACACGGGAGTCGTTTACAAGATTGCTCCGGCGTATAAACAACGTGTAATTCGCGCTCCATCGGCGGAAAACGAAAAATAAAAATGCGTTCGAACGAGGGAAGAAAATAAAAATGAAAAAAAACTGCTGTGGACGTTGCATTCGATTATATCTCGCGGGGGGGGTACGAAAAAAAAAGAAAGTTGTCTAAAACAGTTGTACAGTCTATTCTAAATCCTCGAATCGATTTCTTCTGCACTGCAATCTTTTATTTTTCTCTTACAAGCTAGGAATTATATTCTCAAAATCAGTCGTTATTTGGTTCACTGCGAATATACGAATGATCCGTGTAGGAGAGAGCGCGCGTGTGCACGTTTTTACAAAATCAGCGTACGAAGGTTATTATTTATGAAAACGGGTATGCATTCACACCGGGTCCGTCCACGATCGGATACAAATGAAGACAGCGATGAAGTTAACAATTTGAAATTACGCGATTGTCACGTGACAGCGATTTCTCAGAATACAATGCGTTACGTTCACCGCGACGTGATTCAACCGTTGCCGTTTTTGCATCATATCGACGGACAAATCGAACGCGGCCGATGGAAAGGTGAAAAAACATTCAACGAATAAAGAGTGCTTTCGAGAACGACGGTGGCACTTTGAAAATATTTATGATTCTCTCGCGCGGACAAGAATTTATCCTCCGAAAAATTTATTCGAACGAGGAAAGTAGCTATATTTCGACGCGTGCACAGTGGATTGCACGTTCGTTTCTTTTTTTTTTCAAACTTCAATCGACGTATCGTGAAAACGTACGGACTAACGAAGAACGGGGAAACGACGATGTCCAGAGACACGCGGGTACTTTGGAGGGAAGGTAAAAAAAAAAAAACATGCGATTTTTCGCGTATCGAAAAGCAACGCGGAAGAGTATATAACATCGGCCAGTGGGATGAATTCGTAGCGTCGCCACATCCTCGCCTCTCGGTCCTCTTCTCTTTCACGAATATTATAATTAAACAGCGCACGCACGACGAAACACGTTTGCTCGCCGCGGGGCTCGATTTGATCGTGTATACGGTAAACGTCCCGCGTTTCAAAACCACGAACGAATCACACGTTGAATCCACATCGACGGGGAAACGTGTACGCAGGATAAATAGCGCAAAAGAATGACGATCATTCGTTAGCAAAAGGCCAAAGGACTGAAAGAATGTTTCGCTATTCGTGGCCATCGATTCGAGGTGGCAGTTTCGCTCGCAGAGGATAGATTCGCGCGTCATCGACATTGGCGCTTGGTCGGAGAAAAGAATCGAGAGGGAGGGGGGTGGAGAAGGATGGTTGGAGGGGAAGAGGAGGTGGAGGAGGATCGTTGGAGGGGAAGAGGAGGCGTAGGAGAGGGCGGAAGATAATGTGAATACGATGATGAATAAGGCAAAGCAGAAGAGAAACGGGGAGAAACGTGGCAAACGACCGGTGGAGCAATGGACGGTATACGGCGGTGTTGTTAATTACCCTGGCGAGGTCTCGTCTCATTGTCCATTTTATTCGCGAGTATTTTCACGTAAACGAGTCGGGCCGGGCGGGAATCGAACGCTTTAACCGCTACGCTTCTTTTTTTATGAACGAGCGCTCTTGTGAATCGAAAATTCTTGCTGCTGCGTATCTGTCCGTTAGCATCCCCCGATTCCCTTTCGAGCCTTTCCCCCGTTGAAGTGTCGTCGCTGGATTCCCGTGTGAGTAACCGTGATGTACCGCGCGATTCCACCTCCATCACTCTCTCTCTCTCTCTCTCTTTATCTTTCGTGAAAGAATCCATCTTAATTGTACCGTATACTACGAGTTTTCGTCATCTTCTGGCTGATCTGTTCTTCCTGCAGCAGCTGCCCGCGAAACTGACTCACTTGATCAATAGCGGCGTTCAAGGTGTCACGCTGCTGCACCAGTAACTGCTCCCATTTCTGGGCATACGCTGCAACAGAGAACACACGTTCAGTGGTTACGGGGCTTCGAGGGGTATCGAGTCGCGTGGCGGAGTTGGGCAACATGTAATCTAATTACAGAATCTAAATTGCAATTACAATGTAATTTTTATTGCAAACTTCATATAGTCAATTATAATGGGCAGTAAATCCTCGATGAGTGTTCGAAGGCACCTCGGCACTGACAGGGAGAAGTCCCCAGGTGGAACGCTGGCTTTTTAACACTAATCGTACCGAGACTTTTATATACTTATTTATAAAAAAAAACCGGTATTATATATAAAACCGGTCATTTGACCGGCGGTCGGTACGGTTAGTGTTAATGAGGTTTAGCACAGTGATAGATCGTGGGATCCTGAAGTCAATGGTATTTGGTTCAGCCGTATATTGTCATTAGTTTATGAAATATTTAATGTTCAGTGCAGAGCATCCTTCAACCACTCATAGAGGATTTACTGTAATCTTCTTGTAATTACGTTGTAATTGTGATTTGGATTTTGTAATTAGATTACTTTTTACCCAACTCTGTCGCGTGGATTGTGAGTCGAGATATAGAAATATAGACTGGTCCTCAGGCTGGGCTGGCATCCCGACTTTAGAAAGAGACGACTATCTTTAATATAGCTGAGTAAACTATTCGAAACGCAGATCTCTAGAACCTCACCCCTCACTACTTAAATTTAAAAAGAGATGTAATGTCCTCAGAAAGCTATCATCTTCCTCTTTCTAATCTTGGGACGCCCGTTTAAAGGAGATGCAAAGTCTATATTTTTATGTCTATGATCGTGAGTCGAGACAAAAAAAAGAAAAGGTCGAATGAAGTTGGCGTGAACGCAAGCGTGTGTTTGGTTGGGGGCGGGGGGAGGAGGATCGTTAAGCTGCGTCTACACTATATAATAAAAGAGTGTTATACAACAAATTGTTATACAACATGTTTTTATAACTTGTTACAAAATTATACCTTTTAGGCAAGTCAGTAACAAGTTTGTGTAACATTTCGCATTTAATTATTAATAATGCATTTAATTTCGCATTTAAATATTACGTTTTTTTCTTTCTGTTCTTCTAATAAGTTTTATAACTTGTTATGTTATATTGTGTAGACGCAGCTTTACGCGTCGAATCATACACTACACATAAAAGCCGAGCGGTGATCCTTTGACGTGTTACGAAACGCACGTCAAAGTCGTCGCTTCCGTCGAGTTATTACAGGCTGGAAGAATTAGTACGAGGGTAAAACACGATGTACTGTTAGACTGCGAATCCACAAAAATAATATTTATTAACAACGGATAACAACACACGAGTGATCACTAGACAGCGGATGTTTATGCATTTATAACGTTCCCTGACTTGCAAAACATAACAGAATAAGCATTCCAATAATATTTAATATTATTTATGCATTATTATTAACATATTAAAACACATAGTATCGAAAAGAAATATCTGTGCAATTTTGTTTTGTCTATATTAGTCTCCAAAATTGTAAATTTCCATAAATTTCCGCTGTCTAGTGATCATTCTAGGATCCGGGTGGATCGAAAATATTTTTTCCTTTGCAGTGCCTTGCGTGTTAATCGATCGTTAGCGAAACACGGTCGGTGAATCGAATACAGGCTTATCGTACACAGGGAAAAAGCTGTTTTTTTTTTTTTTTTTTTTAAATAAAAGTAAAAAAAGGAACAACTTGTAAGTATACTCGACGGCAAAAAATTGAGCCGTTCACCCTGTTGTGCTGCGACGTCATCCTTCGCTCGGCGAGAAGCGTCAATCGACGTGGTTAGATCATTGACGCGTAGTTTTCGTCGATATCGATAACGGCGTCGTTTCCCGTGAATTCTTGCTTCACCACGATTAAGCATTATTTTTGAGGATTTTATCTGGGTAAAACGTACACGTTCACGGACATATATGATAAATTAGTTCCAGGCGAAGGGGATTAAGATAAGCGTGGAACATTATTATCGGGATGACTGTTTTTTGTTGTTGTTTTTAATGATTGCGAATCGAATAATAATTTCGTACCGTCGGAAAACTGTACTCTCTCTATCAGATGTCTACGAAACGAGAATGTCCTTGGATTGGGCGACTCAAACTTTGCTCTTTTCCGTCTCAAATCTGCAACGGTTCGTGACGTTACGGTGAAACTTGCTCGGCTGAGACCCTCCTTACGACTAGCTAACAGAGTAACAAATTCCTGTGTGCGAGTCGAAATACAAACAGAAACCACGCACAGTCTTTCACCTGAATCGTCTACCGATCGCCTCCTTGCTCTCACGCTTCCTCTCAAAAACTCGCTACTACGTTCTTAACTTAAAAAAAACCCCCCCAAAAAACGACTGTCGCGGTAACAAAGTCTTCGTACCACAAGGTCGAATCGATACTCATAAAAAAGTAAAAAAAGAAGTAGTCCACCCACGCCGACCGTCTTATGTTAAAGGTAAAACGCAATTAAAACTGAACGCACAAGGATGTTCGCGAATAGAAAACTTAACGATACAAAATTACAGGGTGTCTCAAAATAATTTCGACTCGAATGTGAGGTTCCTGGGGTGATTTGAAACAACTTTTTCCTTAACCAAAATTGTCTCCGAGGCATTGTTAACGAGATATTAACGAAGCCTCGGAGAACATTTTTGCAAAGGAAAAAGTTATTTCACATCATCCCAAGAACCCCTCATTTCCGGAATCGAAACTATTTTGGAACACCCTGTATACAAAGAAAGACCTTTCGATGAACCGAGAATACCTTCTATTTGTCTTGCGTTTTTTTCACGTAAACGAAGAAGACCACATACATGGCGGGTAAAAAAGAAAACAGGAACAGATTCTTAACGAAAGTAATAAAAAGTCTCCAACATCTGGACCAAAACAATTCACAACTGTCACGATTCATTTTCCCGATTTTACGAGTCACGGAAATCTCGTGCGTTTTGTTTCCCGGTCTATGACAGTGTTCTGCTCGAGTACTCGCGACGTGATCGTCAATCGGCCACCGATCACCGCGGGAATTCCCGTTGCTCTCGTGCTCGAGCTTGGACTGGTCGCAACAGAACAGTTTCGTTTTCTGCGCCGGCTTGTCCTGCTCGAAAGCTTCCAAGTTATAATTGTAATCGGTATCGTCGACGACGTTGCGGTAGGCCGAAGGAAACGGCTTCGTCCCGTCGAGTTCACAGCAACTGAAACGGGACGATTGCCTCGCGGAATCGTTAAACCTGCCGGACCAATGATACTTGGCGTACGGACTTTTGTTCCCGGACAAGGTGACCCGACGTCGCGACGTGGTCTTTCCCCAACACGAAGCGTTCACGTTCGACGCATTGCTGGTCGAAACGTTCCCGCGGATCGAGACCGTCTCGTTCGAGTTCGTTGACACTGTGTCCGCCTCCCGAGCATCGGTATCGTTCGACTCGCAGTCCGTGTCGGATGTGTTAACGCTGCTATTGTACTCCATCGTCTCGTCCTTCCACGGTGACTTTAACGAGTCCTTTGTCATCGTATCAACGATCCCATTTAGCTCGAACCGCGTGTCACCGTCCAATGCGATGTAGGTATCTAGGTTCAATGCCACAGGCGTGTTTCGTGTCGATGTAGTCAGCGTCGCCGTTGTCGTCGTCGTCCCGGTCCGGCCGTTATCCCGGTTCCATTTAACCGTGCAGCTCGTATATGCCTTACCTTTACCACGCGGATCTGTTGCAAAATTTCACAGTCGATCACGCTCCGGAGCCACGTGGCGGCGGTTTCGTTCTTGCTTTTACCCCCGAAACCCCCTTCGTTTTCGTTCGTGCGGCAGAAAAAAAAAGGGAGAACCATATTTCCCATTACCGAGCAAGAGGTTCGTCGAACTTCCAACCGTGGGGGGGATTTTTTTTTTTTTTTTTTTTTTTTTTTACAGAAAGAAACGTGTTCCGACAGAGGTGTTAATCGAGCAATAAAACGTGCACTTAGGGAACGCATCGTGCGTTTCGAACCTGGATCGGCAATCTTCGGCGACGCGGTACATTCACGCAAAACGAAAACGGAAAAACACGGAAGCGGAGAGAGAGACCCGTACATGCGAGCGCGTGCGTAAACGTTTAATAATAAAAGAAAAAGGAAACTGCGTGACACGAATGCGAGGGGTCTTACCTTCTTGGTCGTAATCTACTTCGTGCGTCCCGCTGAATACGGTGCGAGCGTCATTGAGAAACCCGGTTGTATTTTCGATTACCATTTTGTGCGTGTCCAGAACTTCCTCCTCGAGCAGCTGCAGCGCCGACACCGCCTCGTGGAACGTGTACAGGTCTTGGGAGATCTCGCCTTCCTAGAGGGAACGAACATATACGTGTGATCAGAGATTTGAGGCTTTCACGACCCGGCAATATACAATTATCACTGTTGAGCAGGGCTTGAAAACTGTTATGATTTCGGTTTAGGTTCTTGAAACAGTTATGAAGAACTTTTATTCCGAATAACTGTTAGGAAGAACCTAAATTTATACGTACGGCTATATACGTTTCAGTTACGGTTCCTATATCAGTATTATTTAGGTTCTATGTGAGTTCTATAACAGTTACTTTTTAGGTTCTATATCGGTTCTGAATATATTCTATTCGTAAAGCGAAAATTCCGGTGGTTTCAGACTTACGTTCAGCGATCTAAGTTGCGCTAGATCGCTGTCCGACAGAACGCTGGTGTTGGACTGCTCCTCGATCTTCGGTTCCCGTTCGTCGTCCGTCGGTGAGATCTTCACTTCCGTTGGATCGTTCGCGGCTAGTTCTTTGACACGATCCGCGTACCGAAGGGTATTCAACGAGTGCTCGCAAGAGCTCATTCCCGGGCTGATCATCGCTATCTACGAATAGAAAGCAACCGTTTCATATCGCGTAACCGTCGCCTGTATTCCCCGGAAAAATAAAACCCCGAACGAGCCGATTACCATGCAAGTCTTGGACTTTTCGCCGATGAAACTGTCCCTCAACACCTGCGTCAACTTGCTCGCTCTGAATGGTAAATGCGTGCCTTTGCGGCTCAACGCCCGAATGCACTCCTTCAAGGCCAGCAGCGATTTGTTGATCTCCGCGCCTTCCATTCCTGCGAACAAAAGAAACGACAGTCAGTTCACGAGGATTCCAAATATTTTTCTTTCATCGCGACACTCACGAGTTTGCCTGTTTGCGGACGACGTGTCCGCCCCTCTCTCGTTTCCGGCGAGATCGATCAGAGAGAATTTCCCGTGAACCTTGTGTGTACCGGACGTTCGCGCTATGATCTGAAATACCGCGTGGGATCGCGAGGAATTGGAGTTCGCGCTGGTCTGTCCGCTAGTTCTGGCGCTGTTCCCATGCTGAATCAGCTTCAGTACTTCGTCGCAGGTCTCGACGACCTTCTCCGTTAATCCGACGATTTGCACCTACGGGGACAAGTGAACGTTTAAACGTGAATAAAAGCAAACTAAGTATGTTTATCCTCTACGAAACCCAAGCATACCTGCTGCTTCCCGTCCTCCAGAACCCTGAGCTTCTCCTTGTCCGCCAACAAATCGAATACCTTGCCGGAATAGATCTCGAAGAAGCTTGCGGATATAATTAGATTCAAGGACCGATACTTGGACAACTTGAGACACTTGAACACGTCCTTCGCGACCATCGCGTATATACCTTTCTGGCAGTCCTGCGTCTTCCCGTTGAAGTCGCCGCCCATCGTGTGCGTTTTCCCGCTGCCGGTCTGACCGTACGCGAAACACGTGGCCATTCCACCCTCGAAAATGGTCTGCACCAACGGCTTCGCGGTGTACTTGTACACGATCTCGTTGGTGCAGGTCTCGTCGAACGCGTAATCGAACCGAAAGATCTGATTCTCCAGGTACTTGGTCAGATCGACCTTCGCCTTCGGCTCGTGCACCACCATCTGGTCCTTGCTGGGCACGCTGATCACGTCAACCTCTTTACGCGCGTTCTCTTTCTTGTTCAACGGACGCTTTCGCACGCACACTGTGATCTGATGGTCCCCCACGGTGTCCGTGTCCCGCAACGGTCTGAACTCAATACTGTTCTGGTATTCTCTGCGGAAAAATCGAACGTTCGTTCGTTTCAGCTCGGTGTAACGATGCAGAAGAAGTATTAGGAGATACACAGCGGCCGCACTGTGGTCTGAAAACGCGTTTTTACTGGCCAAACGTTAATGTTCGAAGTTTATATCAGGTATGGTTCCAATTACAGGATAAACTCCGATTCCTAATAATCTTAATAAGAATAAAATACCTAATTCTATTGAATATAAATTAATATAAAAAGAAAACAAACTTCATAATACTAATGATAAAATTAAAATTATTATAGATATTAAACAATATAAATTCTAATATAATTTCTACATTTGCTCCTGTCTCTATAAATTACTTTAGAAAACGTTGTTTTGCATAAAAATCCCTAAAATATAATACATTTTGACTTTTGGCCCAATAAAAACGCGTTTTCGGACCACCGTGAGGTGGTGAGAAGATACCGACTGACCTTATCATAGCTAGGAACTCCCAATTCGGATTGCCAGGATCCATATTCATCAGAGCCTCTTTTTCTTCTTTCAGCTCCGCCTGCCTCTGTCGTCTCTCCTCCCTGTTCTTCTTCAGCCTCTCGACCTCCTTGACCACGTTCGAACGTCTTCCCCGGCAATTCTCCACCTGTGCTTGCTGCTGCTGTTGCAGTTGTTGTTGTTGTTGTTGTTGTTGCTGCAGCTGAAGCTGCTGTTGCTGCTGTTTCAGCTTGGCCTGAGTGGCCGCGGCGGTCCCGCTGAAAGCGGCCGGCGTGGTCGTCGGGGTGGGGGGTATGTTTTCGATCACCTCACGACGGACCGTCAATCCAGTCACCGAATCCCCGTGTCCGTTTAAAGGCGCAGCGGGTGGCATGATGTTTGTCGGCCGACTGGTATGTCGCGACAACTGCCTGTTGGAGCCCGCTGGAAACGATACATTTACCACGTGGTCTTTAACCCTTTGAGTGCAATGAACACATACAGGGTGAACCACGAATCGTGATCAGTGGAGATTACTCTGTTATTAGCAGTCCGATCGAATATGTTTTTATCAGGTATAGCATGGTTTCGAGAGATCTTTAACGCGGTTATAACAAATTTTTTGTCAACTCATTTTTCATGATTTCTCAAGGTCACCTTCAATTTTTTGCAAATATAATTTTTTTACGCATATCTGTTAGAGGATTTGTTGAGTCTTGAAATCCTCTAACAGATAGGTGTATTTGCAAAAAATTAAAGGTGACCTTGAAAAATCATGAAAAAAAAAAGAGTTGACAAAAAATTGGGTATAATCACGATATACTGATCACGATTCGTGTTTTACCCTGTATATGCCTCTATCGAAAGCTATCTGTGTGGATTAACCCCTTGCCTTGTAACAAACAGAAATAATATTCGTTTTCTTTGAGTCAAAGGGAAATACTAGTTCGCTGATATTAATATTTAACTGTTAGAGTAAATATACAGTTGCGATAAGTACAGGAATTCATTTTGTTTCTGAGTAATTATTGATAATAAAGTAAGTCTGGAGACTGCAGACATCAAGAAAATCATAGGACAAGGGGTTAAAGACGTTTATAAATTTTTTCGACCTTCCGCTTGTTTTTAACAAAATAATTAATGTTCGACAATAACTTCCTCGTATTATTTAATTTGGCGTATATTACAATGATAACTTAGTTAAGCCTTGCGTATTAAATCGACATAGTTCACATTAGCAAAACAAAAAAAAAAAAAAATAGTATTCCGTCCCCAACGATCGGCAGTATCAACTTCCGGGAGTATTCATCACTCAAAAGGTTAAACGAATCCCCGTTATTACCGTGCACGATCGACGGTCGTTCCGATATAGACGACGACAGTTCTTCCTCGTTACACCCGTCGGACCCGGTGTTTATCTTATTTCTCTTCCCGAAACAGTAACCCAACGGATCGAATCTCATGTCGAGGAGAACGTGATTTCCGCGACGGTTGCGAACACACGACTGTACGTCACCCTCCTGTTATGCTCGGATCGATTCCCGAGCTGGCGAAAGCAAAGGCGAAGGTTAAATAAATATCGGCGAAACTAATGTTATATCGCGGAGATTGAAAGAACGATTAAAGAAGCCTGTTCGCGCGTATCGTACGTCGCCAGGCTGTCCAAGGTCCTTGCCCTTGTTGCGCCTCTATATGCATGTATCCCCGCGGAAAAGTCGATAGTTCGAAGCCGGGAGGAGCCACGAGTTCCCTCGTGCACGTAACTCCGACAGACTGTCCAGACGTATTCCGACGTGCACACCGCATGCCCAACGGCACATGCTCGTAACAACGTCGCGGGTAGTTGCCGAGAAATCGATTCGCTCGACGCCGTCCGCAGAACCGATACGGAACCGTTAAGTATGTACATTCCCCTTGGGAAAACGATCGATCCAGCGGAGATTTGGAAAAATCATTTTTTTTTTTTCTTTCTTTTCTTTTCGGCAACACTAGATATTTCCAGTACGGTGTTTAGTTTGGCCACGACGTACCTTTCACTGGAATCGACGGCTTGATGGAATGCTGGAAAAAGAAAACAGAGAGAACGTATCGTAAAGTTGTAACGAAAATCGCCGTGGCGTGGTAAAAAGCTTAGCGTACTGTAAACGGAGATTGTCAACAAAGAAAATTAAAGTAAAATCCATTGGATCGTTAAGAGGCCAAGCGAATTGTGTGCACGTCGATCAGAGGGGAATACGAGTCGAGTCAGAGTCACCGGTGAGTATCCTAACGACGGAGAATTCTGGAGAAAACGATGTTCCGCGTATTCGAGGGACACGATTGGGCCCCGTTTTGCGTTCAGGATACAGGTATTAGACGAGCGTTTCGTGCGACAGCGGTGGAAATGATAAAGAGAATCCGTGCAACGGTGATGAATGGATCTGATGGCGATCAGGAATGTACGGAACGATAGCCGTTAGAGGATTTCAGGGATGAATCGAAAAAAAAAAAACAAGTTTCGTGCGGGGGTCCAAACGCGGATCCGAAGACGAACCGTTTGAACTAACCCAGGGGTCGGCAAACTACTAGCGAGCTCGGATTAGATTCTACAATTTCAAATTTTTTAAAATTTGAAAGTACCCGCCATAACGGGTTAGCTATACCGTTCTTCTTAGTGGCTAAAACAGGCGTCAGCAACCTATGACCCACTTGAATTTCGCAAATAAAGTGTAATATATAAAAATAAATTATAAAACAGAAACATGAAACAAACACTTTGAGAAAATATAAATGATAGATTAACATTTACCCCGAGGGTGATAGGTTGCCGACGTTTCGGCTAAAATATTTACTCGGCTACTTAGGTATAACGCTCTTAGTGGCTAAAATATTAACTATTCGACCCTTTACAAAATAAGTTCACCAACCCCTGAACTAGGCGCATCGAGGTGTTTCGGTTTGGTTCCGCAAACTGCACGGTGGACAGGGGGTTGGAATCGAGCGCGATCGATGTTGCGCGGGGGAAAATAGAGGGGACACCACGGAGGCGTTCGCGGGATGTTTCATACCGTGGTGTCTCCCTAGCGTGGGCGCTGTTCACGAAATGTATATACGCCGGTCGATCGGTTTCGGATCCTCGGTGAACCAGGAATGGGAAACGAAGAATGGAGATTGGGGATGGTCGATTCCGTTTCGATTCTTCGGAAGATCGATTCCCTTGGGTGACACGTCACTGCCATGTACAACACATATCTCTTTGAGGCACACGATTTTAAAGAAAATAAAAATCCTAGTTGCGCAGAATTTTTTTTAATATAAAAAAAATTATATAAAAATAAGATATTAAACTGTATGATTATGAGTAACTTCAACTTCTCGAGGTGGGTTAAAATATATCCCACCATGCATAAAAAACTGAGCAGAAGGTGGGACAGTTTTTAACCCACATAACCTTAAAGAGATATACAGTAATTGGCAAAAGTATGGAATTTACTGTACATGTTATACATGACAATAACGTATTAACCAAGGGATCGACCTTCTGAAGAATCGTATGTGGAATCGAACATCCTCAGTGGAGATATATGTACGTATATGAGAGAATAGCGCGTTGCGTGGGTTCCCCGTTTACCGAAAGAGCAGACGTGACTCGTACAGGAAGCGTTGCGGACGCAAGGCCGTTTCTTGCCGCGTGACCACCGTGCCGTCCAAGGGAGCCCTCCTCGTGGCTTTCCGACTCGTCTACCCCCTCGTCCTCCTCGCCGGAAGAGTCCTGTGTTTTTTTTTAAACCCCCCCCCCCCCCCCCCCCCCCCCCCCCCCCACGCGGTCCAGAATGAATATCGAACGGACGATATTTCGGATCGTGGCGAGAGGGCGGTTACGACGAGCCGGAAACGGTTAAGGAGACAGAAGCCCGCAGTCAGATATTTCAGATGACGCGCGACGACGAGACGAAGATGCAAGATCGTGTTAGGATTCGATCGGTATTTGGACGGGGATTCCGAGGTCGATGATCCATCGTCGACCCAAGTCCGTGATAATGAGCAGCGTCCATGGAGGAAAAAAGATGTTAACGTGTTAGTAGCGAGACACGAGCAGAAACTGTGTGTACGACGAGCGTGACTCCGTCGATGTAGCCGCGGCACTTTCGACGCGCTTTCGTGAGAATCGCCGAACGAAATGTAGGGTAGGGTAATTTTGCATTTATAATGTGCGCGCGGTCTTTGAGGACAGAGGCTAATGTAGGATGGCCGTATGTAGGGTAATTTTATATATATATACAGGGTGTAACAAAAATATTGGAAGACTCGTGAGGTGATTTGAAACAAGTTTTTCCTTAGCAAAAATCTTATCTGAGGCTTCGTTAACGAGATATTAACGAAAAACCCCGACCAATCAGAGCGCGCGTCTGTTAGCCGAGTTCCCGCGGTAACGTTGAATACGATTGGTAGACAACGTTACCGCGGGAACTCAGCCGGTTGACTGGCGCTCTGATTGGTCGTGGTTTTTCGTTAATATCTCGTCAACAAAGCGTCAGATAACATTTTGGTTAAGGAAAAACTTGTTTCAAATCACTTCACGAGTCTCCCATTTCCGGGTCTTCCAACATTTTTGTTACACCTTGTTTTGTATTCATTGCCGCCGTGAAGGATTGAGTTGTTCATAACAAGAGGTAGTTGCTTGCATGTTTGTGAGAGAGAGAGGATAATTTTGGTGTTAGTGCGAGAGAGAAGAGAGTGGGTTATATCAATGCCGATCATATTTTCAGTAGTGTTTTTCGGACGGCACAATTTCGACGAATTATATTAATCAATTTAATTATAGTATTGCGTATTGTGTTTGTGAATTTGTGAAGTTAAAGTGTTAAATAAATTTTTCTTCCCGTTTGTGCGTAATTCCATTATGTCTGATCCTATAGAAAGCAGCCGGCGACGACTGCACACCTACATTACCACCGCGTGACACACCAGGCTACACCGAGAGAGCCGAAGCGCGGATGATTCCGATAACCGAGTCGAGCGACGATGCTGAAAATCGTTACGGGAAGATCCGACCTACGGTGGATCGAGAACGGCGAGACGCTCTCGTATCCCACGTAACGTCGCGTACGGGATACGTGCTCAACGACGATACTTCTCGCCAATGGCGATTCTCCATGTGTGACGTGCTCCGGTAAAAAGAGGCTAACGTGCGGAAACGACTTTTCGGGATAGATGGCGTTTAAAGCACCGTGTTGGGATTGTCTGGATCTAGTTTTCAGCTGCCTTTTCTATTGCGTTTCAGAGTTATTATTTCCAACTACATGGTGATAGAAATTTCATTTAAGATTGACCAGAGAATGTATGTAGGTATGTACAGGGTGTCAAGAAATTACATGTCGCGGTAAAAAAATAAAAGGCCTGATTCTGCACCTTCGATTTGGTGAAGATACAGGTTGACCTTGAATTTGAAGGTCAAATTTTGATATAAAAAGTTCTAGGAAACTGGTGTTGGTTTTATTGCAAAGAGCATATTATTGCCTACAAAAACACCTAAAAATTTCCAAATCGATTTCTTCGCACCTCAATCCATTTCTCACCAGAGCACGTCGCATACAGGTTTCCATATCGCATACGTACCCTTCCTTTGGGGGCCATCACCGGGTGGTTGTTTATCTGAGCTGGCGGTCCCATCGTTTTTTGACTGACAAGCTCAGGATTCAACGCGAGGATTGCGTCGATCTCCACCTAGAAATCACGAACTTTACCGGCGAGTTCTCGAGCATTTTGCCCCCAGCCCCCGTAGATCGAAAGACAGTCAACCAGGCGGGGACATCGTCCGAGGATCGTTTTTTGCGATCGCATCTCGTTTACCTCTTTCCCCTTCGTTTCTCCCCGTTCGAACCATTCCACAGTGACACTCCGTTGTTCCCAATTTACGCCGGAAACGACCGCCGAGTGGACTCGACCTGAAACAAAAACAATAACGTCAACCGTGTGACAGGCTGTTATCCACAAGGTCAGGCCCGCGGATTAAGACTTTTTATTGCCCAGGGCTATTAGACTTTCTGGCCCCCCTTGGTTGAAAACCGTGTGGGGGATCTTTTGTAAACCAGCACAACAAAATACATAATACAACAAAATACATAAATCCTAAAAAATTGAAATTTATTTTAACTAAAATTAAATACCATTTAATCATAACGAAATGGAGGGTACAGACGGGGCCCCCCCTGGGAAAGTGTGCCCCAGGGCCCAACCCCTCCCTAAACCCCCCTTGATCCGACGTTATACAATGTGTCGCTTTATTATCCCATTTCGAAGCTCCCTGTTCGAAAATCTTCGGTGGACGTGAAGAAGCGCCAAAAGAAACGAAATCTCGGGGAAAACCGTCTTTTTGAGTGACGCAAGATTGGATTAAGATACAAGGTAACGTACGCCACGGTAGGAATCTCACGAGTCGGGACGTCCTTATAAGGATGCAGGCGCCTACACGCGTGTCGCGGCATCGTGCCCCGACCACGCTGTTTTCGGACAAGGACGATTTGAACAGAGATCCTTTTCCGTCCTATCGACCGTTCCACTGGGTCCACGTTTTCGGCCAATATACTAGAACACGCTGCGCGGTCGGCCTCGCTCTTCGATCGAGCGAAATGCGTGACGGCCACTTGTTGCGTACCAGCCAGAGTTGGGCAGAATTTTATTCGAATAATACACAGTGAAAAGCAGCAATATCTAAGGGTGTCGTCCTCAGCTTTAAACAGTTAATGAGATTAAATAATTACTATAAATAAGTACTATTTTATTATAAAAATTGAAATCTTTACGTTGAAACAATTAAAAATGACGAAATACTTTTTTTTATCTTTTATTCGTTATTCGAAACTTTTTATGTAGATAATGAATTTGCCCAACTCTGGTACCAGCAAACGCGACATTTCGCGAAACAAGAGAACATCGATCACGGTACAGTAAATCCTCGATGAGTGTTCGAAGGCTCTTGGACATTAAATATTTCATAAACTGGTTGTTATATCGAACTGAAACAAATATTGACTTCAGAATTCCAAGCTCTTCTATCACTGTGCTGAACCTCATTAAAAATGTCAGCATTAAGCTGCGTCTACACTACATAATAAAAGAGTGTTATATAACAAATTGTTATACAACATCTTTTTATAACTTGTCAGAAAATTATACGTTTTAGAAATTTGTACAACATTTTATATATCATTATTAACACTTAACGGTCACACTTCACTTGAGTTTTATAACGGTCACACTTCACTGGAGCTTCAGAACGGTGACACTGGGGTCACAGTTACGCCAAAAAGTGAAAAACACCGAAACATTAACCAAAAGCGTCTACTTTGTTCGGTTGCCGGAAGTAAACTGATCTGTTGCGGGGAATACCTGGGATATCCTCCTAACACGTGACCGGTTACGTTCTATTCTCAAATAACTACTTACGGAAAATTTAGCATCGAGTTACTTTAAGGGTCGAACACCGTGCACCCTATCATCGTTAACCCCTCGCTATGCGATGTTTTTTACTTCACACTCAAGAATTACCACATCGTTAATATTTTCCCAGACACAAAAGAAATTACTATTCTCACGGCAAATGTTACATATATTCGCAACCTTAAATGATAATACCAGCAAAACAATTTTTCACGTCGACTAAAAAAAAAAAAAAAACTCGAATAATATACATGTTCAGTAAATACAGTTCGAAATCGTTACCACGTGTCTGACTCGATGTTGCAAGGCAAGGGGTTAAGTTCCCTAGATAGGGGAAAAATGGATTTAGTCGCGCTCGTTAATCGAGTGTCACCGTTTCTGGGCTCTCCTTTCTTGGCCATACGTCTGAGTCATACGATGCCGATGGAACGGCGAGGGGGGATAAGATCGCGACTTCGAACTTTGTGTGAATTGTCCGATCGGTTGCTGGGGGATCGCAAGAAGCGCAACCACTGAATCAGCAGGCCGTTACCTTCCGATTTCGATCGATTCGGGGTGCGTGATCGGCACCGAGGGGTCTCGACGGAGGAAGCTTCTCGTCGGGGAACACGTGAACGAGTTTTTAAGAGCTTCCAGGCACGAGATCCACGCGCGTAAGAGATCTGGAGCGCGTAAGAGGAACGCGATCAATGACTCGAAAGAGACTGGTTCCGTTCTGGTCTCGTTGCACGCGGATACACGGATACGCGAACTCGCGGTGAAAGGGTATCTTCGTCGTCCCGTTCATCTTCCTAAGCTAAATCTCATCGGGCCGGAGGAACCGCACCGCGTGTTGATTCTTTTTACTATTTCCCACGCGCAACCGTGCGCCACCTTGATGACCGAGAGAAAGAAAACAAATACACATATTCCCTGTCTTCGACGAATTGTACACGGTCGCGTGGCAAGGGCGAAGATCGGTACGGTAAACAGGTGTACACCGACGAGCAAACTCGGCTTCCGCTAGGGAAAAAAGCAGTGCAGGAAAAGAGCCTTCTATCAGTTGGTCTTGGGAATTAGTGAAATGTATGTCAAATTAATATTCAATATAACATTTATCTCGGTATTTGAATTAAATTTACCAAATGGTAGGAGGCCCTTTCACTACGTTACTTTTTCCCCTAGTGGAAGTTTGCTGGTGGGTGTACACGGAGGGGTGCGTGTATGAACGTGCCGAATTGATTATCCACTCGCGATTATCGTCGAGACGAGTACGTTCGTTCGATCGATCAGGCAGTGGCAAAGTCTCGTGGTCGATACACGTCGATCCGATATCAGTGTGATATCACAACGGGTAGGTGGATGGGTATGGTCGTGGGTACGGACTCGAGAGTCCGCGACAGGAAAGCGAAACCGGTCCGAGTGTGTTTCGCTGCGACGTTGTTCGACCCACGCGCGAATCCCGTAACGGTCGTTTAAGGCCGAGAGAGTACTGGTACGTATGCGGGGTCGCAATTGTCGGCGCCTCGACGAAAACGAAATGCGCATGGTGGAATCGTGAGGTGAAGACAGAAAAGGTAGAAGAAAAAAAAAAAAAAAGAAGAAGAAGAGATGCACCGATCCCGATGAATGTTGTCACTGCGCGCGGAATGATCGTTTCACGTTGGCACGAGAAACCCTCCGTCACCGATCTCGCTCGGGAAATATCTAAAAATACTTAGGTCGCCGCGGTACGCGAATCTCTACTCACCGTCCGTCCTCTTGATATTAATGCTGTATCCGGTTTGGATGTCGCACATGCCGTAATCCATGGTCATTTAGTCGTGTGTCTCTCACGCCGTAGCCACCACCGTAAAACACCCGGTTATCCACCGGATAAACCAACGACGGAATGCGATATCGCGAATAACCGCGACGATAAACGGCACGCCGTCTCGGGGGAACCGTTGCTCGGTTGGTTGGAGACTGCGTTTGTTCCGCGAGTCTTCACGAAACTGACCGTTGACAGTTACGACCCCGTTCGTATTCAAAATCGCGCGGCGATGCGTCTAACCGTAACACGGTACGTCTCTTCTTTTCTTCTGTGTAGTGGTGCACACACCGTTCCCCCGGTGTCGAATCCCGTTCCCAGTTCGCCTCGTCAGCTGAATGTTTTCCACCTGAACGTTATTAACCCGAGGTAGTTCGCGTCACCGTTGTTCCCCTGTTCACGTCGCAGTCCACAGTCGCAGTCCCCGCGATTGCAGTCGCCCGTGTGTGCTACCGTTGTGTATTATTTCGCGTCAGGGACGTCGCCGACCGTCCAAGGCACGCCCGTTTTCGCGAATTTCTCGTCGACCGGTGGTCCCGCGTATCTACCGCGACAGTACGCCTCCTTTTCCCTAATCTCCACGCACGTCCAGACCGACCCACGACAACACGAAATTACATCCGGATAGCCGTCGATTTTCACGAACGAGATGTTTCCGGGATTTTGTGCCGGGATACTGCCACTGTCCGTTATTGACAACGGAAAGACTGTGAGCGCCAACTTTCGGTCAAACCGCTGACACGGGCGACATCTGTTCTACCCGTACGTTTCGACGTTGTGGAAAAATTGCATTCTCGTTCCATCTGTCGACACGTTTTAGGAATCGAACGAACGATTCACGGCGCGTCTCCTCGAACGTTGTTGTTGCTATCCCACCACGCCGATACCACAGATAAGGCAGAGGATAGACCCACGGAGAACGGACTTAGAATATACGGTGGCAGACGTGTGAATAAAAGGAACGCGCCTCAAAGGCACGAATTGATTTTACCGAAAGTGCCGCATTAGAGCATGGCGCTGCAAACCGACCGGTGAATGTCGCGACAGAAGAGGGGTGATCTCGTTTTCTATAGTGATCCTTGATTGGCTGGAATGGGACAGATAATTATTTTAACCGACGGTGGATCGGAGAAGTAAATATATTCAAGGGAAGAAACGTATTGTAATGATCAAAATAGTTGTTCAATTCACTGCTTTAATTGGAGGGTTACTTGTTAGATGGATATAAGTAAATATGCAAAGCAGTATAAGAACACCTGAAAAACGGCGAAAATTGGGATTAAAAATATATTCCGACAAGGTCAGATTGTCTGTGGCATCCACTTGAAATTGATGATGGGCATTAACAATCGTTAGTTCTGAGGACTTGAATTAATATTTCATTTTACAGAACGCAATAACGGTGATTGAACAGACTTGTGGCGCCATCCACGTTAAAACTCCCAAGCTACTAGCCAATTAGTACGACACCCGTATTGCGAGATGGTGGTACGGTATCTTTTACGTATGTTCATTAACAAATTAAATATTAATTACAACCGTAACAATAATAGTTATCTATATTAATTATCTAGTAACTTGAACTATTTATCGTAGATAATGCCACAGACATTGTTGACTATATTTATTCATTAGACGTCAGAGAATTGATATTTTAATAATAAACGTCTCTCGTATTTGGCTGTTCTCAGCTACTTGGGAACAACGACTCGTTGAATCAATGACTTTAATTCTTCCAAGTCCACGTTGACCCTACTCTCGCACAGTTGAACGATATGGTACAGTCTGAAATAGAACTCGCGTTAAAAACGTTGACGACAAACAATATCGTGGATCGATCCGAAAATCCTTACGCGTCCCAGCGTCGATCGACCCGCGAAGGAAGAACGTTCCGCTTCGTTGCCTCGTATATCTGCAATACGAGAATATCTAAGCTATCTTGGACAGGAAACAGATATTCCGGGAACATTAATCTAATACCTCTAAACTCCGCTTTACGATGCTCTCGTCCAGTTCCGCGAGCCTCGCGGCACAGTGGGCGAAGCTACGACCCGCGCTGCCAGTGGTCAGTCGATGCAGAAAGGCCAATGACTCGTCTTGGTTGACAACATACTCGAATGTCTACGAGAACCAAGTCGAACGTGACTGACATGTACGTTCGCGTAAACTGATAGGTCGATCGATTACCTGTACTTGGTGATCTGCCTGATACTGTATCGATATTATCGATACCCTTTCTCCAACTTTCAATACGGTATCGATACATATCAAAAACGTAGATATAAAAAAGAATCGATACCTATTTGATACCTACCCGAACGTATCGATACTTGTTTGATACCTACACGAGAGTATCGATACCTATTTTAAAATAAATATAATAATCGAAATAAAACAGAAGATATTCCCTTTTTTGAATTTAGAAGCCGTATGAAAACGAAATCGTGTAAGTTACTGTAAATCGGCGGCTCGAATAAACACTTTTGGTATCGATTCAAGAAGAGTCGGTATTGATACCAAGTACCCAATGTTTCGGTATGTATCGATGCTTCCCACTGAGCACTTTGGGTATCGAATCGATTGAATATCATCAATAGTATTGGTATCGATCCCATTACTACCTGTAGTTCAATCAGCGACGTTCGGGGAAGCACACCAAGGACCGTGTGCATGTGCGTCGCCGCGAATACATGCGGACATTCGTTCCCCTTTTCCGCGAATTCGTTCAACACTGCGGCGAGCAGTGCGTATCCGCTGGATTCGGACGTCCCTCTGTCCAGCTCATCCGTGATAACGACAGAATCGGATGTAGACGCGCGAAGGGCCACATTGATCTGAAATATGAACGATCGTTTTCGCGAAACGGCGTTAATCGAGCCGTATCATCAAAAGACTGCGAATTCTATTCATTTATAACGTATATAATTGTTCAAATCTCGCTATACAAAAATATTTAATGAAGTTTGATCGCGGTTTTGTTTTACTTTGAACCTAATAGAATCCTTAATAAGGTAAAGGAATTTCTGTTTGATGCCAGTTTTGGTAAAATCAGACAATAAATTCTGTATTTGCATGAACATCCGCAGTCTACCTATCATCGTCCAATACCTGTCGAAGGTTCTGCAAGAATGCACTCGCGTTCAAACCGACGCTCTCTGTGTTCGACATTTGAGTCAATATTCGAGTGACCGTTCCTATCGTGGCCGATCTTGCGGGCACATACGAGCCAACGTGAGCCATGAATATCAACAGACCGATCTGTTTCAAGTAGACGCTTTTGCCGCAAGAGTTCGGCCCCGTTAAAATTTTGATCAGGCTACCACCGTTTCCGGAACGGATGTCGTTCGGCACAAACGTCGTGGAGAACTCGAGCAACGGATGTCGCGCTTCTCTCGCCTCGATGATCTTCGACTGGATTATGGTCGGCCTCGTGTAACCGTGATCCCGCGCCACTTTGGCGAACGCCATCAGTCTGCAACCCAGACTTCGTATCTAATACCACAAACGAGGTATAGGAGTAGACATTTCATATTATGGTGGCCCACCTAAACTGTAGTACCGACACCTTAAAAAGCCTGTGATTTTAGCGACCTCTACGTTATGAGAACGGTGAATCTGCAGTGGGTAGTGACACTAAAATGGAAATGGGGCGACGTCGTCACAGAAAAGTGGGCCGAAAAAATACATTGGATGAAATGTCTACTCCTATACCTCGTCTGTGCTAATACCAGAGATGAGCAAACTCATTATCTAGATTATTCTAACGCATAAAAGATAAAAAAAGTATTTTGTCACATTTAATTGTTTGACATTTGTCGACCAATTATTTAATCTCATTAACTGTTTAAAGCTCAGGACGAGACTCTTAGATACTACTGCTTTTCACTGTGTATTATTCGAATAAAATTCTGCCCAACTCTGGCTAATACCAATAATCGTGTTCTCTACACGAATGGGATTTCACTGACGTGTCCAGTTCACCGCACAACTCGATCGCCCGCAAAATCGGGCCGGCGTGTTTCTTCACGTATCGTATTAATTTTCGTACGATGCGATTCTGTCGAACGGCTATCTTCAGAATTATGTCGCCCACGGTCTCGTCCAACTCTGAAACGAAAAAAGGATCGCGTGGAAAGATCGAGAGATCGTGGTCCGTTTCGAGATCGCCTGGGTCGCACTGACCTTTCGCCGACGAGCTCTTGTAATAATGCACCTCGTTGATGCTGAATTTAAACTCCAAATTCGGGATATCTTCCTCTTCGGGGGGAGTTGGATTCCATTTGTTTATGGCTAGAACGTAGCCGATGTTCGGCAGGTAGAGCATGTTGCAGCCGGTCACGGAAGCCGGAAGATGTTCTCGCATATCCTTTTCCGCCATTCGCGTGAGAAGCTCGGGCAGAGTGCGTCGCGCATGATTCACTGTCGAGCAGGCTCGGATTAAGATTCTTTGTGGCCTGGGTCTATCAAATTTTTTAGGGCTACCTTGGTCGAAAAGCGGGGGAGGGATTTGTTGTAACGCAGCGCAACAAAATACATAATCTTGAAAAATTGAAATTTGTTTTAAATAAAATTAAATAACATTTAATCGTAACGAAATGGAAGGTTCAGAACGGGGCCCCCCTGGAACGTGGGGCCCGGAGCTACAGCGCCTATAGATCCCCCTTGATCCGACGCTGCTGCCGAGAAATCCACGAGTGTCGTTAACCCTTGTGTAGGCAACCAGGTACTCTTGTACTCAGGTACCTATTTCTAAATTTCCTTTCACAATTTTTTATGTTCTTGTCTAGAACAGCACTTGGTATATTATAGGAAGGGAAAACTAAGTCTAATGTGTCAGAATTGTATTCCGATTGCTCAATAACGATGAATATTTTGGTTGCCTACACAAGGGTTAATGAGTCCTCTGTCGGATCAAAGAATAAACGAGAGTGCGCTCACGTTCGTCCAATAGAGGATCGACGTTCGGCTTCACGACAAGTTTTCTCTCTCGTCTGCTTTCCCCGAAATCCACTATGTACTCGACGAAGTATTTCACGTAACGCATCTCGTTTGTCGCGTTCTCGATGATTCTTTTGAAAATCTCGATTCCGCCCGCGTGATCCTCGCACAGATCGGCGATACAGATCACCTGGGAGACAGTCTGAAAGAATCGATCGGATTCGTAAGGTCGATAGAACACGGACAGGGAAATCGAGCCAGAGTGTTCGAGAAGAATCATTTGCATCGAAGGATCGTTTACCTTGTGCAATTTGTACCAGTTCGACGCCTTCGCTTGCGGTCCTGCGCAACAGGCCATTATGGCGTTGGTCAGCCGATACACGTGGTTCAAGCACGACGACAAATTTTCGACTATGCTTAGATTGCTCGGATCCAGAAAGAATTGCACCGCGTTCAATCTCTGCTCCAGCACCTTTGTGTTCCGCGTCGGATGCTGCAGCGTTTTCCTACGAATGATAATGATGGGGGAAAGGATGCTCGTCGATAAAATCGGTTAACGATCGTACACTCGACGGCGTACCATAGGTAATGCACTCCCGGCCTCGAGTGACAATAACGATGGAACAACGAGAATAGACTCGCGCCTCCGGTTTTCGTCGTGGTTTGCCCAAATTTAAAGAAACTAGGATGATCCCTGGCTTGTACGATGTTGAGGGCTTTGTACGTGTCATCGTCCACCATGACCAGATCTTGTCTTGATTTCGTGAAAAAGACACACGAGCCGATATGTGGTCGGAAGTATGAAGTACAGGGACAGAGATTAAGATAGTTAACGCGTTTCGTGTTGTATTTAGCTGGGGCTCCATTTGGCGCTTTATACTTTTGATCAATTTTACCAATTTATGTGCCTTTCGAGCTCCTGATGAAGCTAGCTGCAATGCTTGCGAAACTTTTGGAAAACAATTCCATAAGAGCATGGCTTACACCCGAAAGCCTCAACAGTGAGAATTGTATGATGCCAGGCTGTGTGAGAGCCTCGAATTTCTGGTTCTGTTAAATTGTCAACTAAATTGATATTTATAAAAAACTTGCGTGAGCCACCTTAATCGATCGAAAGGTTAAAAGGCAGAATAAAATGAAATGGGAAAAAAGAAACAATAATGCTTACAGCGTAATGTAGTTGAGGGATAGGAAGCACGGTTTCCCGGCTAGATCAAGGGCGATGTCGTTCCAATGTTTGTCGATAAAGAGCAACAGAGATCCCAACGCGTGAATCATCGTGTTACATTTGAAATTTAGGACGCTGTTCAGAAAGGTGATCCTATCCGCGCTCCTGGGTTCCGATTCCAATCGGAGGCACCTTACTCTGTTGGAGCACCGTTCGTAATTGTGCTCCTTTTTGCAGACAATCTTTAACGTAACGTTGCACGAGTGCTCCCCTTGTTCGTCGAGGCTTTCCGCTCCGATCACCATCTTTTTCAATGCGTTCGTGAATGGAGTCGGCGTGCCGGAAATCGTGATCAGGTAACGCGGCCTGCTCTGTCTGTACATAGCTTTCGTCACCTCGAAGCTCTCGACGTCGTCGCCAGTGTCCTCAATTACGAATAACTCGGACGTCGCGAGATTATAGTACGCGGCACCGAGCCGATTCTTATTCCAAACTACCGCTAGAATAATCTACGTGCACGGAGGAGGTGTTTCGTACGATTGAATTCGAGCTTTCTCAATTTCGAACATGTATATATACCTACCTCGTCCTGGTCCACGGAAACGGCGTTTCCTGAAAGTTTCGAATTACTCGCTGCCCGAGTGCCAGATCGCTGTTGGATCGGGGCTAGATCTTCAACGTTTGACGATTCTTCCTCGTCGCTACTTTCTGAGAGTAAACATTCGAACTCGGATCGTCTGTGCGTGGTAAATAATAGAGATCGGTCAATTATCGTGGAAAGTGCAAACCCAGATAGCGCATGACGCCTTGAAGACGGCTTAAAGACGTCTTAGACCTAAAATAGCCGTAAAATGGGCGTCTTCGAAGAGTTCTGTGCTATCTGGGAAGCAAGGAAACATGAACCCTCACGAGCAAACTCTGCTTCCGCTAGGGGAAAAAGTTGTGAAGGAGAAAAGCCTCCCACCACTTGATAAATTTATTTTAAGTAATGAAATAAATGTTAATTTGAATTTTAATTTGACATAAATTTTAATAATTCCAAGTGGTAGGAAGCCTTTTCCCTACGTCACATTGTCTCCTAGTGGAGTTTGCTCGTCGGTGAAGAAAGTGAAATGGCCGGATTATTCGTACACTACAAGGCTGGATGGCGTGGTTCCGGTACTTGTATTCGTCCTCGATCCGCTGACCTGCGAGAACGCAGACACACGTCCTGTGGTACTCTTCATACGGTTCATAATATGAATTTATATCGAACAATTTAGCAATGCACACTTGCAATTCAACTGCCAGTCGACGAAGCTACCTGGTCCACGCGCATGCGCGCGCGCATGCGTACAGTCTGTCCAATCCCGTTCCATCAATGGAAAGCAACGTGTCGAAATTCAAATGCAACAAAGTATGTAATATTTTATTACACGATCATGTAACAATATAGTACATATGCGCGAATGTACGGTTCGCGCAAAAGAAATATCCTATTGCGGGAGGATGCTCGCGCGCTAAAGTTCGCCGCCTCGCCAATTGGCCGACGGATATTCCGTGGCCAACGAACGAGGCGTCGTTCGTTGTTTAGCGATCAGCGGACTAACCGACGCGAGTATCGACGCTGTCGGAATGTTTAATGTCCCGGCGGCACGGTGAATGGCAAACGCGGTCGAACGATCGAAATCTTCGGGTCCTCCGGTAGGTATTCTGATTAACTCGGAATGGGCGGCGACGGGCGAAGATCGAAGGAAATCGGCCGATAGCTCTTCTTCCTCGTGAACGGTTGCACGCCGCCTAGCAAGAACTCGTGCGTAGGGTTCCTCGCTCGTTTCACCGGTTCCATCGGGGAATCCTCTTCCGAGGTGGCCCCGTCCTCGCTTCGTTCCAGACTTGCCGACCTGCTTAACGTTCGTTCGCTGTGTTTTTTTTTTTTTTTTGTCTGCGTGCCATTAGTATTCGTCGATCCGTCGCGTGTCGAGTCGGCGGAAACGGTTCGCGATTCGACGATTCCTCTTAACGACTACGTAAGTCACCGGACACTTATGTTACTGAACGCAGAATTAATATTACAAAAGTCACTTAAATTAAGAAAAAAACTGAGTATTATTAATTTTGTACACTGAAGAGAAAATTTAAATTATATTCTGGGTTGTGTACAATCCTAAATATGTGTCCATTTTTTCGGGAATTTTCATCCGAATGAATCCTGGCAGTTTAACAGTGACTTTTGAAAAGTTATGCTCTGATTCCACTTAAATCAGTCTACATATAATCACTAGACTGCGGATTTTATGCATTAATAGTCTATAGGGCTCTGTGAAATATAGGAAAAAATGATACTTCCATCAGATGCAGTTGGTTTTTTGTATAATTTCATCACTACCACCACTTCGTTCATTTTTACGGTTATTCTTAAACTTTTTGCTCATCAGTGCCACAATTATTCCACAGTATTAATTAACTGTATTATTATTTTCTAATTTTGATTTCTCTTTTTATTTTTCACAAAATAATCAAGTGTTCCGGTGACTTGTGGACGGAGGTGTACCTATTATTCTATGCGAATCGTCGAGCTGATGCGACCCGTTTCCGCCGAGATTCGCTCGAGGGCCGCACGAGGCGCGTTCCCAAAACGAAACGTCGCCGCGTCGAATCGACGACCGCCACGGAAAAATGTTTCCACTCAATCGAGCAACTCTCTCAAGCCCTGCGTCGATTCGACGTTCGCGCAACGATTCGCATCCCCTTTCTTTTTAATCGTTTTTTTTTTCTCGCAACCAGCAAATTGAAATGTCGCTCGCGCCAAGGTCACACGAAATCATGCGCTGTAATCAAGCATTCTCTCTCGCTTAGAGCTTTACCGAAGCGTTGTTAGATGACTAGAGGCGTTAAGAACTGTACGTGTTACGCGTTATTATGCCCAGCACTGAAACCCTGGAGAAAAAACGATAGCCAACCCGCACAGGCGATTGTTAAGCGAACATCATTCGGTTATCGTCCCGTCAGAACGTTAACGCACGTGTCCGTTATGCTTGGAGAGGAGTGTCGTTGTGACAAAAATTTTCGATGCTGACTTAGAAGATGGTTCGATCGTCGGTCGGACGTAACGATGCTCGCTCGTGAAAGCCGACGGCGCGCAGACGCAGCAGGTACACGTTTCACACGATCGGTCCCGATCGAGGTTCTCGGACGGGGAAAGGTGGGGGCGGGGGATTCAGGCTTTTTCGTTTTATCGAGGGTATCGTTGTTGAACGTACCTAGATCGATGGGATTTCATTTTAACTCCGGTCTCCCTGGAATGCGGTCTCGTGTTCGGCTGCGAGAGTTCGCTGTCGCTGCTGGCGAACGAGGATTTAGCTATCATCGCGCCGTGCGCGAAATCCTTCCTACGGATCGAACATAATTTATTAATTTCCTGATTCAAAAGCTAGAAACTTCAGGCTACAAATCGGTGGTTTACAATACTTTTTATAACTATTTTTCGCGGAGATATAGTCATTTGACCATGACCAAAATTTTCGGCAAATTTTAGTGGTCCCTTAATGTTGATGAGCAGTGTATTATTCGAATAAAATTGTGCCCGATTCACGGTCTGCCTTACCTGTAATTGTCGGACCTCGGCGTGGAATTGGAGGTCGTCGCCGGTTTTCCCGGATGGGCGTTCACTTCAATAAAAACCGGTGAGCTTTTTGGGATATCGCAAACGATCTTTGGATGAACGGTGGTTTGTTTACTCTCGAGATGCGACGAGCTGTCGGGCGCCCAGTCGTAATACTTGGGTCGATAGCCAGTCAACACCTCGCCGCGGCGTTGCTTCGAGTCCGAACCGGAACCGGAACCCGAATCCCTTTTCCGACGATGTTCGTTCCGCGGTTCGAAGCTTTTTCCCGGCGTCGGGACCTTTCCCGCTGGCATCCATGTTGGCGAAGAGGCGGTCGAAGATGGCGCGCCATCTGGTTCCGCGCGGCAGACCCGCGAACCATCCCATTCGGTGCTCGCCAGGTTGCTGGAATCACGAAATCTCCATTGGAAATCGTTCCTTCTACCGCAGGCCAGTCCAAATGATGCCCTAATTCTACCGCGTAGGATGGGCCGTTGCGCGTTTCTTCACTTACTTGAAATTCTCCTCCATCTCCTTGAACAGACGCAACTGCTGTCTGATGTTCGCCTTCTCTTTCGCGCGTTTCCGCTGAAACTCCTCCTCGACTTTCCGCATCGCTTCGAGCTCGCCCCTCCGTTGACGTTCCTTCGCCTCGGCCTCCTTCGACAGTTTCTCGGCCAATCGACGTCTCTCGATCTGCCTGACCGTCGACTGAAACGTGAATCGTTTGCTCTTCTGGCCGTTTTTCCCCTGCGATTTCGTCTCCTTCGACGTCGACGAGCTCACCCCGCTGTTACCCTTCACTGAATCTCGACTGTGGACAAGCGATTCCCTTTTATCCTTCGTGTCGTCGATGACGAAATTCTCATTGGAGCTTTTGGAACGTCGTTTCGACGTCACTTCGCGATCATGTGTACGACGGTGGCCATTCTCTATGGATTTAAACGTTTCTTTCGTGCAGCTTTTCTCGTGATGATCCTCGTACTCGGAGCAGCTGATTTTCCGGTCGTTCAAGCTTTGCACTCGGCGTTTCGCCTCGTTCGATTCCGGCAGGTACATCACGTGTCCACCTGGGGCCAGGTAGGAGAAAGACGGAGGTTTCATTACAACAGGAAAGTCGTTTGTCTCCTCATCGTCCGCGTACTCTTCGATTTCCTCGTCGCCAAGCGCATTCCTCACTGCTTCCTCGTCGTCCTCTTCCTCCTCGCAATCGTTCTCCACGTCATCGTCGTCGTCGATGATATCGATGTCGTCGTGATCATTATCCCGATGCTTCTTTACATTACCAGGTCTCTCCTTGCTGTCCTCTGGGTCTGAGACGCGTTCACGGACCACGATCGATTTCCAAGCGGACGAGAATCGCGTGGTTTCGACCTGTTGGCCGTGCTGCAACGATGTTGGCGCGCTCGTTGACAAGAACCAATTGTCGTCGAGAACTTCTTGCGCCCCCTGTTTCCTGTGGAAGTCGAACGCGCCGATACCGAACGCTCCCGACATCGACCTCTTCAGCTTCTTCAGCGAATTAAACGCCGTTCCCTCTCTAGCTTTCGTTTCGTGGCTGGTCAGATACATTCTGGGATCTTCCCGTGGCAACGACAAAGAAAATACACGCGCACCAGGATGATACTTGAACGGGGTGGACAGTGGCGAGGGAGAATCGACACCAGCGTCGCTGCTAGATTCCTCGCCAAGATCCTGTTGCGGCGTCCAAGTCGGTCTGGTCGCGGTTGTTTTCATTCTGTTGATCGTGCTGACGTCCAACGAGTCCTCGTTGACTGCGCCAGCGTCCCCGGATATTCCAGAGTCACCAGACTTATCGTGCGAGCTACGTGGACCGAGCGCGAGCAATGGAGGCGGAGGTGGCGGTGGCGGTGGTCGCGAGAGCCGTTCGATTCGTTCCTCGAACATCACCTGGAAACGGTTAATCTGTTACTCGATACAATTCAGGTCTTGAAAACTGTTATGATACCGATTTAGGTTCTCGAAACAGTTACGAAGAACCTTTATTATGAATAACTATTATAAAGAACCTAAATTGCAGGTTTATATCAGTTTCAGTTGAGGTTCTTGTATCAGCTTCTATGTATCGGTTCTAGAGGGTGTAACAAAAGTGTTGGAGGACCTGGAAATGGAAGAATCGTAAGGTGATTTGAAATTTTTCCTTAGCAAATAGTTGCTTCAAATCATCCCAAGAACTCCTCATTTCCGGTAGTCGAAACTATTTTGGGACACCCTGTATATTTCTATATCTATGGGTCTTATTTGGTGACGCATTTCGCTAACCGGCATTTCTTCGCTGGCGGTGCTCGTGCTTGGTCCCGGCGTTTCCAGCGCCGAGAGCAATCTCCACGCCGCTGACGGGGAGAATCGCGGGATTTCCAGCTGCTTCTTCGGTAATGTCGGTCGCAGTCTCAGCGAGATATCATCCGCCACGTTTCGGCTCTGAAACACGCTAATCGACGGTAAACAAAGGAGAGAAAGCCAAGGGAGAAGCGATTTCTACTAACCGAGTTGTCGTCCGTATCCTCGGCGGTTCCCACGGACGATCTGCCGTCTTCACCGTCCCGAAACTCTGACCGCATTTCACCCCTTGGTTGGTCGATCCCGTAACGACATTCCACGATCAATGGCGGCGGTGGTGGGGGCGGAGGTGGCGGTCGAAGCTCGTTCATGCCGAAGTAAAATGTTTTTGGGGCTGTTTGAGACGTCGCGACAAATCTACAGATTCAACCCGAAACAATCGATTCGTTAGGTGGTACCATACACATGGAAATACAGGGTGTAACAAAAATGTTGGAGGACCCGGAAATGGGAGACTCGTGAGGTGATTTGAAATAAGTTTTTCCTTAGGAAAAATGTTATCCGAGGCTTTGTTAACGAGATATTAACGAAACACCCCGACCAATCAGAGCGCGAGTCTGCCGGCTGAGTTCCTGCGGTAGCGTTGGCTACCAATCGTATTCAACGTTACCGCGGGAACTCGGCTGACAGACGCGCGCTCTGATTGGTCGGGGCTTTTCGTTAATATCTCGTTAACAAAGCCTCGGATAACATTTTTGCTAAGGAAAAACTTGTTTCAAATGATCCCAGGAACGCAACAATTCCGGGAGTCGAAGCTATTTTCGGACACCCTGTATAGCTGAGTCATTCATACAAAACGCAGATCCCCAGAACCTCACTGCCACTACTTAGATTTAAGAAGAGATGCCAATTGCTCCAGTAAAGATATCTACACTGTCTTCTCGATGAATGCGACACGAGCAACGGCGTTATTCCCACTCAAAACAGATATGCGAAAAAAACGAAAGATAAGTGAAAATTAAACCTACGGCTGTTCATGTTCTCGGCGACGTTCCTCCAACGTTTTCGGATCCAGTTCCTTCTCGACCGAACGAGCGCGTCGATTACCAGCCGAACCGTCGTTCCACCAGCCAGGATCAGAATTCTCCTTGTCCTCCAGCTTCCGTTCGATCTTCTCCGGCAGCCAAGCCTGAACATCGGTTGGTTCTTTCGTGCGACGCGGCGACGAACCTTCGGACGCGTTCCAACCGATCTCTTCGTCGGCAGCGCCACTAGGATCCACCTTTTTCTCAGGTTCGTTCGATCGTCGATGGAATACCGTACGATCCGTTGATCTCCGATCGATTCGTTCCCGTAACGGTCTTCCGGCTCGATCACGATCGATGCACGGTTGGGTCATTTTATCGTCTGCTTCCGGATCGCGACGGAAAGGCGTGTCCTCCGATTCGTCCCCCGTACGACGACACCGGCTCCTCGAATCCTGGAAAATGTTTTTTGCTTCCAGACTGGTCGGTTCCAGCCGTTCCCGACCGTTAGAACCGTCACCGATCCCGCCGTCAGGGGTATCGTAACGACGATCCAACGAGCGTGTATCGGTGATGCTCGGCTCGGTCTGGTCAACAATCGGTGGGGTCCTCGAGCAGGTGAGCTTGTCACGGACTCTTTTTGCCACCTGAATCAACTCCGCTTGAAACTCTGGGCTACTGACGCTTCTTCGAAGCGTGTTCTTGCCATCTAACAGATCCGAGCGTGGATGCCGATCTTGTGGTCCTCGAGGTCGATCGGTATCCAGCTGTTGGTCGCAAGTTCGCGTGTTCTCCTCGTCGAACGGTATTGTCTCTAGATCGTGACGATGCCTGGTCCTCTCGAGACCGGTCATCTGCCATCCGACCCGAGCCTTTTTCGTCTCCGCCCGAGTCTTGAACAGTCGGGACCGTCTGGGCGGCGGTTGAACGTTCCGTTCGAGCCGACAACGGGCATCCGTGTCGAGGGAGCAACGAACATCCGCCGAGATAGTTGAATCATTTCCCGCCCCGAGCAACGTGGTCGGTGGCGCCGGGGCTTTGTACTTTTTCTTCGCTCTGTATCTGCTCTCGACACGGTCCTCGATATCCTTCTCCACCCGGCGACGGTTCCCAGATCGATCCTCCTCCCCACCGATCGGACTACCGAGGCTGCCTCGATTCTGTAAATACGCGACCCCGTGCACGGGGGAGCAACGAAGATCGGGCTCGCTGCCGAATCGTTTCAACTCGGAGCAACTACCGGTCGCCTCCGATTGCCGGCGACTCGTGTCCACCGCCTGGTATCGGCAACGTTCGATCCTCGCCTGTCGAGACTCCGTGGCGACGTTCGACGCCGATGTACTCCTGCCGCGGAACTGGCCGTCTCGCTGAAACGAACGACCCGACTTGTAAGCGTGTCTCTGGTCCCCCGAACGGCCGAGCATCGTCGACCGTTCGATCGAGAATCGTGATCGATGGAAACGCGCGTTTACCTTCGCGAGGTCGCGCGACGAGGCGAACGTCGGCGCTCGGCGACCGCTTATCGTGCCGCCGTTGTGAATGATGCTTCCGTTGTTCGTCGCCCTTAATCGTTGATTTGGCGGCTCTGGCAACACTTTCCGCGCAGTTGTCGTCGGCTGCGACCGATGCCTGGCCAGCTCCCGCGGAAATGACTGCGACCAGCCGCGGCTCGTCTCAGAGATCAGCAACCCGTTCGTGCGCATCGCCGCCGCCTGCTCGTTCCGGGAGCTACTCCCGTTGTTGCCCATCTTTGCCTGCTAGGATGTCTGCCTCGGCGAATCCTTACGAGACACGCGGACCCTCCTTCACCTCGCATCTGTCGCATGAAACATCGAACGGGTGAATATTTTGAGGCCCTTGCACCGCTGTACACGCAATCGTTTCAGGTTATAATTTCGTTGTTATTGCATTTATGAAAAAATGCCAAAGGAGAAAGATAAATGGCTCGAAGACCACTACACATCTGTAGGTCTTTACATTTTTTAAAAGTTCAACCGGTGCATGTGTAATTAACAATTGTATCGTTTCTTTAAATGTAAATGGATATTGTTTGTTGCATAGATCGATTCTTCTGTTCATTCTACGTAAATTATTAGGATACCATGGCAAAAGAATTATTTTCGAAAAATGTCTTTATTGACCCGAAAGTACTATCTCGAAAACCAGAGGAGATACATGAAAACTTCTAATGGTCGAGGTTCGCGGTTTTTTTATGTAGAACAATTTAGTGCTAACAGATTGTCCAAAATATAATTTGTTTATAAAAAAAATTTTCGGATCGAAACTTCGAGGGGTGGTTTCATCCCTTAAACTCGCATCTCAGCCGATAAAAAAAAATACGTATCCCTTATTTTTGACTATTTAGCAGGCATACGAAGTTTCATCAAAATCGGAGGGGGACACTTCCGTGCCTTCCCTTTTTCCAACTTCTATGAACGCTGGCAAACGAACCGATTTTATTCCTCCAATTCGTTTCTGCCGAACGTTCGACCGTAGACGGCGTGATCTCTAGTGACTAGAGTCTAGTCCGTCGAAGCGCAGCTATGCAGCCGGGCAACCGCGATACCGGCGATAACGGGTTTTGTCTAACGGTTTCGAATTGGTTCGAGAGACACACGATCGATCGCCGAGACCGGCACGATGTTCGCGAATCGACTTCGGTTTTTCGACTTCGAACGGCAGTGAAAGACACGTGAAATTTCTTTCTTGGACGCAATCGTGTGTCTTCTTTATTTTTATACGTAATTATATTCGTAATTATATTCGTAAGTATATTCTCGAGTCACCGATTTTCGAGCAACGACCGACGATTCGCAACCGTGTCGTGCCGCGGCGCCACACGTCGATTCTCTGTAAATGAAAAACTCGACGTTGCGTAAAGTCGAAGAGAAAGTTCCTCGAACGCGTACACACTCGAGATGCTCGGACGCGCGTCACCCTTGGGATCCATCCGTGTTCCCATCCTGACGTCGCGATTGTTTACTCGAGGCTACGAGTATCGACGTTACCAGGCTCATGTGTACACTAAGTACCGTCCAGAAGAGACCGGACACTCGTATGATGATGCAAATCTGTGAAATCGTCCACCAATAATTTTACATATTTTTTATACAAAATGGTCTTTATCGATTTTTTTTTAAGGTTTGCTTATTAAGAGCAGATATATTGAAATTGTTATAGAAGAACATGAGTGATATTTATTAACAGATAATATTGATGAAATACTACGATCGAAATTCAATGAAAAAGTATATGTGAAGTGTATACAGAAGAAACACGTTTCACCTGTATTGTCTAAAATACTTTCTTACGAAACGCTTTGTTTTTCTGATATTTCCATGTCTCAAGAGAAATGCCCCACCCTGTATACCAACGGTGATCAGTAGACTGCGGATTTTATGCATTCATCACACACGCGATTATTTAATATTCAACACAGTTACAGTTTTTATAAAGTTTACTGAGATTCTTATTTTTTGCCGACTCCTCTAAAAGGCTATCAACTTTCTATCGCATTCCAATCTTTATAAATTAGTCCATAAAAATCGATATTTGCATAAATATCCGCAGTTCAGTAATCAGTAAAGGAGCGAGTACACTGGTTGCGAGGGCGGGGGACACGGGTCGACGGATCCGGACAGGTCGAGAACAGGTGAATCGGGAATGGTGGGAAGAACGCGTGACCGATCGGCTGGGATCGAGTACGGGATCGGTGTGGATCGAGGTCGCGGTCCTTGCGCGAAAAAGAAAGTCTTCCCCGCGGGACGCGGACGAGCCTGAGATCCGATAAATCAGGTGAGAGCGGGACTCAGCCCCGCGAACCAGCCCGTCAACCCGTTTTTGTCCTCCTCTTCGCTCGCGTTCTCTCTTCGCTTTCTTCGACGCCTCGTCTCGATGACCGAAATATTCGTTTAACGAGGCTCCGTGAACGGAATTCGTCAAAAAAAAATCCGAAAGTCGGCAAACGAAAAGAGCTCGCTCGCGTGCGCGCGCATGAACTGGCGCGACTTGTTCCGCGACCCGTACGTTATTACCGGCGTGCGTGCGTTCACCGTTCAGGAAAATCGAAACAGGCTAAGTATTCTCTGCGGTCCGATAGATTAATCCGTGGAATGCAACGGTTGGATTGTGAGAGGCGTAATCACGCGGCTGTTACAGGTGTACAGGATGATTCATAAATACATATCGTTACTTCAGGAGGTAAATCTACTCGACGAAACAGGTGAATGATGTTGTATGAACATTTGTCCGATATATGTTAGCACTGACGAGGTATAAGAATAGACCTTTCATCTTATGGGAGTTGGTGGCCCACCTAACCTTAGTACCGACACCGTGAAATGCTTATGATTTTAGCGACCTCTACGTTTTGAGAACGGTGAATCTGCGGTGGGTAGTGACACTAAAATGGAAATGGGGTGACCTAACCCCAGAAAAGTGGGCCGCAAAAATACATTGGATGAAATGTCTACTCGTATACTTACCTCGTCTGTGACCTTACTTTTCGAGTTATGGATGATTAAAGAAAACGTCGGATATGCACTCTTCGTGCCTGAACGCACACTACTGCACGCCGTGGTATTGAGTTCCGCACTTGTTCAAAAATACCAGGTATTCTTCGAATAGTCTGAAATCCATTCGCTGTCCTTTGTTACAGATCGTGCACATTATTCACTTGCATTGAATGCAAAATAGTTCTTAAATGGCCTCAAAAGTATAAATTATATGGGTTGAGACAGTGCACTCCGAACAGTTTCTTGAATCATCCATAACTCGAAAAGTTGTCTCACCCCAGGAATCACCCTTTTCAAGGACATACATCTATTTTGAGACACCCTGTATTTTGTATACGCACCAATCGATGCGTTTTTGTATCCTCCTTAAAAAGAAGTCTTAAAGTACTTGGGTGAAAAATTGATTAGTTCCGAAGTTATGATATCTGTCCCGAACGCCTGCATACTCAACGGCACTGTGCGACGTAACATCGGCCTAGCTCGCCGCTACGTACGTTATGTACATACTAGGCGTCGAATGCAAATACCGAAGTAACGCAGATACAATCCGCGCGTGTACACACGCACACACGGAGGATACGCGCCGATCTCTACGGCCTACATTCTCCTGGAACGTTTCTAAAGATCGGTGTTGCGTAAAGAGACGACGGGAAGCGCGAAAGTCCGTGTGTTTAAAGCGGCCCGTGTGTATATGCGACTCGTTCGAAAATAAAAAGAGTCAACAAACACGTCTGAGGACGGTTCTGGGACGTGGAGAGACGACGAAGCCGATGGGAAAGCGCGGAAGTAAAGGTGGACGATCTCGTCGTAGCGGAGCGATCGTTGCTGCGTGGTGAACATAGATCGAACCTGTTGTTCGCGTTGCACGTACGGTGATTAGACGCGGTTCGTTGGTTTCCGTTCGCGGAACGCGAATCGCTCGAATAGTTTCACGATCTCGGGAACGATCACGGAACGCGGACCTTCGCCTCGATTTCTCCCGTAACGGACCGGATGGTACGAATTTCAAGTGTACGTGTAACCGTAATCGATCGCAGATTCCCTCTGGAAAGCAGCACCCTTCTTGGTGCACCCGTCTTCTCCCTTTGTCTTGCAAAACGAACGAGGATTCATTGGTTTATATCGGAAAGCACAATTTTATTCGTGGAGAACAGAGTATATGGGATCGTCATCCTGGTCTTTGAACGGTTAATGAAATGAAATAATTGTTTGCCAAGTATATACCCGTTCGAGGAGAAAGAATTATGTTATTGTAAAAATTGAAATTTTCACGGTTATGCTATTAAAAATGGCGAAGCACTTTTTTTATTTTTAATTCGTTATTCGACATTTTGTACTTGGGCAACGAATTGCCCATCTTTGGTTTATATCGGTGCCCAAATTGTAGCACACGGACGACTTAAAACGGCTTGATCCTTTTCCTGCGAAGGGCGTATATAATACCCTCTCACATTATTTTTATTATTATGCTTTCGAATTATAACCTTTTCGAAAATACTCAAATTCATAAATTAACCAATTTCTTCATTTTCATAATGTTCGAGATTCGAAATTCGAATTTCGAATAATAAAAACCGACTAAACGCAGCTTTGTGATCCAGATCATGTGCGTCGAACAAGACGGACAAAGGGAACGGAACAAAACGTCCAACCGGTTATCATTTAACCGCTCAGTAATCCTTGTATCTCATCCCTACACCGGAATTTGATATTTTCTTTTTTGCTTCAGTCTCGTTCACGTTCCCCTAGTTTTCAAACTCGTCGTCTTTGCTGAAACGATTCGGATTCGTTCCGTTCGATCGGATGAAGATCCTTCTGAAAAATCGTTTTACCACGCGACCACAAGCAATATCGCGAGAAAAAGCCCGGCAAAATAGTGGCCTCCACGACGACGATCAGGTACGCCGGATATGTCCGATTCCGCCGGCTCGGTGAAACGGCTCGAACGAATTTCCTCGTAGCTCGAGGCGAATTCTTCGCGTTCCGAGACTCGCCCTCGGCAAAAACTCCTTTAGCTCTCGTCGAGCTCTCGTAGTTTGCCGAGAATGAGCGCGCACGCGCGTCTATTTGCTATCCAGCGTTTGTTTCTTAGCGTAGGAACCACAGAGGTACCCTCACGAGCAAACTCGGCTTCCGCTAGGGGAAAAAGTGGCGTAGAAGAAAAGTCTTCTACCACTTAGTAAATTTATTTCAAGTAGTGAAATAAATGTTAAACCGAATGTTAATTTGTCATATATTTCAGTAACTCCCAAAACTAAATGGTAGATGATCCTTCGCATACTTCACTTTTTCCCTTAACGGAAGCCGAGTTTGCTCATTTGGTCGATAGGCCGTCAAATATAATTTTTGATACAGCCTGACTATGAATCCTGGCCTATGGGAGATATTCAGAACGCGGGGTCCAGGTATTATACGTCTATGGTCGGAACTCATCCGTTTTTCGAAAATAAATATTCAGCTTAACCTCCCGAACGTCGTTGCGCTCGTTTAGTTGCAACGTCGATTATCGAGTGAAAGAAAAAAAACCAAGAAATAATAATTAAACGAACTCAGAATTACACGAGAGGAGTCGAGAGAAGATGAAGGAAAGAGAGAGAAGAAGTAGAAGCGGAGAAGAGTGGGGCAGAGAACGGCAGGTTGTGTCAAGAACCAGCACGGATGGGTTTTATTCGCGAGGCATCTGGGTCAGGCACAGTCGCGCAAGTGCACCGTGGCGCACCCATTCCTCTCGCACCTTGCGCGCATGCGCCTCATCCTAGCTCTCGATCGTAGAACTTTTGTCGACGAGCAAAATCGATCGGAAGGAAACGGGAACGAGGATGTATGTATGATTGGTGTTCGAACGATCGCCAAATAAAAGACGCGCACGGACTCCTGAGAGCGCAAAAAGTTTGCGTAATCGGCGATTCGCATCGCGATCCGAGTCGTCGTCGTCGTTAGAAATCGGCGAGTGCAGTTTCTCAGGAATTTCGGTATGCGGAAGGAAAGCTGCGCGAGTCGAGCCGAGGCAAGACAAGGCGAGGCGAGGCGAGGCATGGCGAACCGAGGGCAATGATTGAGCGAAAGGTGGAGGGAACGGAAAGGATCTGGGAGGCGGTAGTGGTAGAGCGCGAACGCGGGCGTATTATGGGGAAAGGGGTGATCCACGGAGTGCAAGGAGATGCTGGGAGAGAGAGAGAGAGAGAGAGAGAGAGAGAGAGGGGGGGGGAGAGAGAGAGCTGCAGGAGGACGCACGAGTGGAAAGCAACGACACGAAAATGGAAGCACGGAAGTTTCGGTTTATGAAGATAGCCGTCGAGCGGCCGCGAAATTTTCCTATATCTCGATTGGGTAAACGCACCAACGAATCAACTTCTAAATAGAGGGCTTAGGTACACTCCGGGCGTGCACGCCAATCAAACCTGTCAATTTTGACTTGCCAAACCAACCTCTTGATTTGATGTGTAACCGCGTGAAGTTCAATCGTTAAATACATATTTTGTTTAAGCCGTCTTCAAGGCGTCATACGTTCAGTACCGATATGTACAGATTGCTTCTGCCAATAGCAGAAGTTAGCAGTCTAGTATATGTACATACATAGAAGTTTGTGGAATGAACACTCAACAGATTTTGTAACTATGAAATTAAGAAGTAAAAATACAGACTTCACTAGTGAATGAACAATATTACTCAGGAAATGAACATTTCTAACCAATACCGTGAGAATTGTTTGAATATGAACCAAAGAATTGAATAATCCATATTTATTTATTTGGTTATTTTAATAACGTAATTTACTCGATTTCGTACATAATGTTCATTCACTGGCACGTGTTCATTTACTGGTGCACCCACCCTGCATGTTTTCTCGGGCAACTGCGTCACGACTGTCATCACCTTGGTGTGTACGCGTTCTATCCGGCATTGGTATCGACGTAGAATCGATCGTTTCAACCGTTCCCTCTTTCCTAATTCTCGAAATTTCGAACGTTGGAACTCGACGCGAAGAACGTGTGAGCGATAGGCAACCGTTGCGCGGATCGCCACAGCCCGTAACCCGACGAAACATCCTCGACGGTGACGAAAAAACCGATACGAACCGACGAAAAGTGAAAGTTGTTCGCGCGAACGATGAACGACGACGCAAAACGAGCGGGCTTGAAATTCGAACGAAGACTCGAACGGCACAATCGCCTAGCCACTGCAATATACACTCTGCGCGCTCATACCTCTGAACACCGACGAAGTATAAGAATAGACCTTTCATTTTATGGGAGTTGATGGCCCGCCTAAACTGCAGTACCGACACCTTAAAAAGCCTGTGATTTTAGTGACCTCTACGTATGAGAACGGTAAATCTACGGCGGGTAGTGACACTAAAATGGAAATGGGGCAACGTAACCTCAGAAAAGTGGGCCGCAAAAATACATTGGATGAAATGTCTATTCCTATATCTAGTCTGTGCTCTGAGGAAGCAGCGTATTCTCCTTGAAAATTCGACGAGCGGATCGTCGACGCGGAACTTTCTCTTCCACCGTGCTCCGAAACGAGATGCGAACGAAAAAAAAAGAAAGAAAAAGGAGAAACGTTCGTGCTTCGGAAGATTCTCGAACGGAAGGATAGCCGTGGAAACACTGTGGATGAGTGGAAACCGGAACTTAACGGGAGCGGCCGATCCGTCGCATTTACGGGTCTGTCTGAAAGGTAGCCGAACGAAACGAAAGGAATCGCCAGCTTAAGAAACACAGTGAATCCATCGCGATGGTTCGCCGACCGAGAGGACGAGCGCGTTCTCAACGAAACCGAGAGAAAGACGGCACTCGCGATGCGTGAGATACGTTCTCGTTAATAAGAAGCCAAGCTACGAGGCGAAAGCTCGTGGCGCGCACCATTGAGCCCGCAAGAATCACGACGTTCCAAGGGTATACCATATACTACGCGTTTTCTTTCCGCGTCGAGTCCTGTTTTCGTATTCGTTCGTTTATCCGGGCGTGACGGTCTCGTTAACGGGATAAAATCGGTCGAATTCGTATCAACAACCGAAGCTTCGACCCAGTAAGAAAAAAAGAAAACCACGGATCATTGCACTGAGGCAGTCTCGGAATTTTCTCCTCGAAGCCCCGCCCCCCTTCCACCGTCTCTGACAAAACCTGTTCAAACACATCAAATGTTACGTTATCGAGAGGAACCCATAACGTGATTCTGAATTCGATTTATTCGAAAACGTCGCTGGCGGGATAACGCTGAAACGATGAAATCGCCGTTTCGTAACAAAAATATACGCGTGTTACGCAATGGCAACGTAACGCAACACATTGGAATAATAATGTCGGCCTTGCGAAAAGTTCCTCGCCTTCTGATCTATCTCTTATTAAGGCTTTGTCGAATGTAACGTTACCATTGGTTTGCCAGGAAAGAGGTTTTTTATGGGCCTCGCATTGCCGGAAAGTAGAGAACCGTTCGTATTGGGATGTCTGACACGCAGCTACTGACCCGACATCCGTCACCGCTGAACGACACGGAACGCTAGTCCTGCCAAGATCTATTGTAAACAAAACTCGCGCACGCAGTCTCGTTGGCAGCTGGAACGTCGAACGCGCACCGCATAACGGGTCAACGTCACGCCGCGTTAACGTTCTTCCGATTTCGCTTTACTCGTCGTTCCCTATTTTCCTCTGTTTTTCCGATGCTATGTGTTTTCCGTTGTGCTTAAAACCACAGAAAATTACGATACACCGTGATAGAAAACAAATATGGACTATAGCGTCACGAACGTTAGTCGTGTATTTCAAACTGTCAACGCCGGATTAAGGGAGGGGGGCTAGGGGTGTTGTAGCCCCGGGCCCCACTTTCAAGAGGGGCCCGATCTGACAAAAAATAATTGAATGAAATTTTGTTTACTGTTTCCCCTTTGAAATAATTAAAAATTGTATTAAATATAGAAAAAATTCAGATCAAGCGTTAAATGATATTCAAGTTTACATAGAATAAATTTCAATTTTTGAAAACCCGTGGGCCTAGGCCACAAGACATTTTAATCCAGGCCTGTGAACTGTCGTTGAAAATCGAACAGCTTTCCATGAGGCGTGTACTACAATCGCGTACGAACGGAAACTAGAGAATCCTGGCTGAGAATCAAGTGTAGGCGACGTATGTTTTTTTCGCCGATGGTTAAGAGCGTCCAGTTTAACCGGACGTCCGTAATGTCTCAGCCGCTTTCGTTTCGTCGCGCTCAACGAAATTACGCGCATTGTCTTCCTAGAGACGAGAACGCGTTTTCTTCCGCGAGCATTGTTTCCCACCGCGAAATCTACGACCGTTCTCGCTACTGTTTCCGGGACACACTACAGTCGTCTCACCGTCGTCTGCTTGGGAACCGCGAAATAAACCCTGACCCGAAGGAACACATAATTTTCGTACGAAAAGAAAATTTAACATCTGTGCGCCGAGCACAGAAAACAGCGTAGTCGATGAATCGCAACTGATTTGGTGACTAACCTCATCGACGGAAGCAAACTTTATGGACGATCGATTTCAAATCATAGACGTATGTTTCAAATACAACAACGAGGAATGTTTATAATCCGTAACGGAAACGCATCTGATTGTCAGAATAACAAACATGGTACACACCGATTGTTGATTCCACTGATTCGTTGTTCCACTCGTCTTCCCATTTTGCCGCCTCATTCGACGTGAACGATCGATCGATTGGTCGATCGAAGTTTCATTGATGTCGCCTGCGAGAAAAATCGAACGCTTGTCTCGATCGGAGTGACAAACGAACGTAAAGGATAAGCCAGAGATCGAGTGTCCACCGTTGCAAGTTATCCACCAGTGACGACGTTCCTTTTCCGTACACTTTGGCACACGCGTGCTCGCACTCACCGAAACGATTTCTCCAATACGCGGGACATTCTAACACTTTGGCCTCTTACGACTTACTGTACTTAATAACTTCCGAACTTTCGGTCTTATGTTCGAATACGCGAACAGCTCGCTGTTTCCCGTCCTTTTCGCCGTCAAAACACAGAGGTCGTGGAGATAGAAAGCAGTATAGAAGTTAATCAAGAAACAGGGAAATGAAAACGGTAGAAAATTGAGAAGCAGGGAAGAAAAGAAAAAGGGAAAGAAAGAAAATAAAAATCGGAGACGTCAAACGGAACAACGTATCGAATGCTCGACGTCTCAAAGAGGAGTGCGATTCGCGCGTTCGCTATCCTCGAACGCGACGCGAAATCAGGACTGACCGGCGACCCTCGAATCCCCACCCGTAAATCCCCAATCCACAGCTAAAACCATTCTCCTACCTTTGCTCTAACTTCACTTACCTACCTACCAGCCTACTCCTACCTATCTTGCCCTATTCCCCACTACCGCGAAACGCATCGCATCGTCTCTTATTTTCACTGCCCCTCTCTTTTCCTCTACTTCTCGCCGGAACTTTTTCCTCCCTGCATTCCTTTTGATGCCCGAGCTTCTACTTGAGAATCGTTTCTCGTTCGATCGAGACATACTCTCGTCTCGCGCGTTGACTCACTTTTCTCAGACATTCGTTTCATTTTTTTTTACTATGCTGTACGTTTTACATTTTACATGAACCATTTTTGGATCTTTACAAACAACAATTACACTTCCAGAAGAAACACTGAATCTACTAGAGTATATATTTATTCCTCAAAGAGGCACTCGTGCTCATACAAATAAAGAAACCAGGTAGTTGCTATAACACTTATTTTAATTTAATGTATCTTATAAGCGATATAGGAATCTACTGTTTCAGCGCTATATAGAAACCCTGGCCATCAAATTTTGAGTTATTTGTGAGGTGGCCATGTCCACTGATACTTAGGAGCTTCCTCTACCAAATTTTCCCAAGGTTTCCATTTTACCATAGATGTTGCTAAAGTACACTCATTCTTGGCTTGCATTATAATTTCTTCGATCTGTCCGCAACCTATCTTTTCCTCTACGGCAGCCACATCAGGGTTCTGTAAAATTAACAGCATTGTATCACATTGCGCTAGGCACAGGTAAACAGAAAAATGTTCAATCATTACCTGCTCTACGATACTGCTTCTTTCTTTGATGAGTTTTTCAGTGTGTTTTCTATATGCAAATTCTGCTGGAAGAGAGCCTAAAATGCGTAAAATTTTTGCGTAGAGTATAGTTAGTTGTTGATGAGGATTTTTGCATACATCAAGACCCGTTAATCCTGTCGTCTAAAACAGAAAAATGTTAGAATGCAAGCTGTGTAAAAATCAAAACATTACACCACTATTGAAACGGTTATGTTTCGGAAGATTCTTTAACAAAGTGAGTAAAGAATCGCCAATCCAGGCGTTCATTCTCATTGATGTTTAGAGACGTATTACCTTCTTTAATGCGCCTGACATGATTGCTAACACAATCTAATCGGAAGAAAACTGATTATGCGATCGGCCCTCAAACAAATACACTTAACCCTATGAACCATATGCATGTGTAGTGGTACCACTGTATCGTGGCTCTACCATAGACTAACATGTTAATATGACCAGATACTCAGTATCTGCTTCTGGAATAATAGTCACTGCACTATAAATGCATTGCGACTGTTTATACATACACATATAACGAAAAATACATGTATTGATACTCCCTGTTGTGTCTCTTGAGAAGATATTATATATTACAGAACATAAAGTCTGGTGTTTTTAATTAATATTTAGTTCTATAGTACATAATATAATAAATGTAGTCAACAATATGTACAGTACCATCTATGATACAATGCTTAAATTACTAACTAACTAGTACTAGATTCTTGTCACGAGATGATGCCACCATACTCTTTGCTCAATTAAACGATAATTATTACTGACTTTTTAACACTTTCATGATGTTAGTAACATAAAGACAAAAATTATTAACTTCGTTAGTCGCATTATATCTTCGTTTGTTCTAAAAGCTAAACGAAGCGCACTTGATGACTTAATCCTGAAATGTTGCAAATGATATACATCAATAAATGATCTTTATGGATAACGTACATTGCATTAACAATCTTTAGTAAAAGGGCTGGATCATAATAAACAAAACCTTTTAAAGGTAGAACATTTATTTGTATGTTTTTACGAAAAAAAAGTGTTTATCGGTTAGACTTGGCGACGCGTTCGAGTTCGTCCTTCTTTTTAATCGCGTAAGAATTAGACGAACCTTTGGCAGCGTTAATAAGTTCATCGGCTAAGCATTCCGCAATTGTTTTAATGTTACGGAATGCAGCCTCCCTAGCACCAGTACACAATAACCAGATTGCTTGATTGACGCGTCTTAATGGAGACACATCTACTGCCTGTCTTCTGACTGTACCAGCACGTCCAATACGCGTTGAATCTTCCCTTGGACCAGAGTTAATAATGGCTGTCACAAGAACCTAATCAAATGCATACAAATTAATATATGCATGTATCAACATTTCCATAGGCAATAGTAACAATAGTATTACTTACCTGCAGAGGATTATCACCTGTAAGGAGGTGAATGATTTCAAAGGCGTGTTTCACAATTCTGACTGCCATCAACTTTTTGCCATTGTTTCTACCGTGCATCATTAACGAATTTGTAAGACGTTCCACTATGGGACACTGAGCTTTTCTAAATCGTTTTGCGGCATAACGTCCGGCAGAATGTGGCAGATATTTTGCATTCTTTTCTTTAACAGCGATGTAATCTTGTAGAGACATGTCATTCACCTGTACATCATCGCAATTCCAACGTCCAAATAACTTGATTTCTGGTAATTCAGCGGAAAGTGTCACTTGTAAGGGTGTTGTAGTGGGTACCACTACATCGTCAAACGTTTCCATGTCAGCCATGGTGTATCTGTAATATATAAATGGAAAGATTAAGCAATGCTAGGTTTCTTTGATCAAGAAGAATACATAGTGTCAGATGAATTTTCCAAATGTCGAGTAAAGTTTCTTCGTGTCAGATGTCAATGAAAGCAATACACTCGTGAAAAAACGCAAGTATATTTTATGCATAATCGAAACACAAACTATTATCAAATAATAGGATTATCGTAGAATTGTCATAAAAGTAGCCCACACATAAAATATAATTTGCTCTTAAGCAAAAATTTAATCCATAAAACACTTTATCCAAGTTTTGTTGATACAAAATCTACGAAAACGATGAACACATGTGGCCGTGCGGTCACATGTACGATATTTGTAACACTTTCGATTCCGAAATTTTGGAACATACACAGTACGTTCATTGTCACTGGCAATCTTTATACGTTTCTACCGTGATAATATTACTTTTTCTTGCACAACCGTTAGGAAAACTCATCGAACCTCTGAATTTCTTACCATACAACTTACGTTCACGTCTTCGTAGGAGTACGCGTGAACAGGAAAAGGCCATGACACTGGTGGCGCTTCAACCTGTGATTACCGGATTTCAATCACTCTAGTCAATTTCGATCCGTGATACTATAATAATTTAAGTTTCTAATATGTAGTGTTTATTTTGAGCGATAAATTTTGTTTTAGAATTAGTGTACATTGCTTCAGTGATTAAGCTGTTTTCTAAAAGATTCGTGAAGTCAAAACAGTTTCAAAGTACGAAGGTATTAATTTGACTACGCAGTGTTTACGGCAGTTCTGTAAACGCACAGAGACGATAGGTTTGTGAGTTGCCATTTTGTGCGTGTATTTACGATCAGTTTCGTGGGAAACGTGCACGATCCTCGGATTTTAGTGATTTTTCATTAAGCCCTCGTAATCTTCAAACAGTACAACTACGAAACGATTGTTTTTCGTGCGTGATATGTGATTCTTGTGTTGTGTCGAAGGTTAGTACCGGTTGCCGAGTAAACCGGTACATATTGTGGAGGGAAGTTCACGTTAAACTCGGAAGATGTCACTACTGAAAAATCCGAAGCAATTTCCGGTCTTTGGAAAAAAACGGTAAGATTCGTCTTTATCTTTCAATTTGTTTCGATGAATGGCGCTAGTATTAGTAATAAATAAAGCACGTGAAGACGTAATTAGGTTATTGTATGTCCACTTAGTCCCACATAAAACATAACACTCGAGGCATGGCAGCAAACAAACATGGTGTAGCAAAAAGAAATAACCAGCCCGTATTTCTATATTCCTTCGTCTACGATAATAACGTATTGTTTGGTTTATGATATATATCTCAAAGAATAATGTAACGAGAAATCGTTTATAAAAATGCCGTAAAAACAAACCTATTGTTGATTACTATTACAAACGCATTACCAAGTCATAACCAGTAAAATAATTATAACATCCTGAGCGGTATTTATCAAATGTATGGCCATTTCATTCTTTAAGGGTAGTAAAAACAACATCATAATATTATTTAAGATTAAATGTCGCTTACAGAATAGGGGTACTCTTTATTTGTACTCGAGGATTATAATGAGAGCCGTAAAGTCGTAATTTGTCATGCTTTGTCGAGCCTTCTGATCCGGAAGGGGTTCCCAGGATGATCCGAGAAAGAACTTTTGGCCTTTCTTCCACACCCTCCCTATAAATCCTGGATTCCCATCGGCCACCTAAATTCCGTTGAGCCTGCCTTGTAGCCTCCAGTCCCTTGAAACAGTTTTGGGAACACCTTACGAATTCTTCGAGTGTTTCACAAACTTCCGATGGTTTCTACCGATTCTTGGAAAATAAAGTATCGATGACATTAGAACCGATGAAAGGCCTATTGAGGGAATGAAAAATCGTATTATCAAATTTACACGAATAACAGAACGAAGAGAGAGATTCTATGTGGAATTTGAGGAACAGGAGGGAAACGGTAGGAGTTTCGTGCCGTTTAAACGTTTATAATGAAATGCGATTTATTATTCGAACCGGTACGAGAGACAGCTTCTGGGTCGTGGAATCTCTTGTACGACTTCGATACGCAGTTGGCGCGTAATAGCAAGGTACTATGAACACTACGAATTTCGTTCAACAACAAGTCCATAGATGTAGTCTTTAGAAACGTAAAGTAAAGTAGCTGGACGAGCACTGACAGTCTAACTGTGGGAGTTGGAGCCAAGGGTGTATCCTAGCAACTCGTCGAAGTCTACCGCTAGAGGGTGGTCGATCAGTAACGTAACCACAATACTCGGTGCCTACTGTACAATTTTTTCAATGCTATTTTGCTTAACTTCCTATGGGTATCGTAACTGCATAGATCAATTTATCGATGCATCTTATCGACGAACATCAAACACTACGACTAAACCGATCCCTTTTCCCGTTTATCTTTTTTATACAGACATCAAACTAACGCACCATTCCGGTGTTTCTTTCGCTACTTTATGTATACAATTTCCCGATCCATTTTACGCTCGATTACCTTTACTTTTTATTCTTCCCCTATTGTTTGAGTGCGACACAAGCAACACTATTAGAACAACAGTTTTACGGGTTCATCGGAGGATGTTCTGAAATGGAGGACGTTGAATATATTTCAGAACGTTTGTATAGAGCAGTTAATACTTACAAAGGGTGTAGTATGGGTGCATTAGACGCTTAGTGTAAACGCAGGGGAAAATACTATTCGAGCAACAAAAACAAGATTACAAAATTGGTGCATGGCGATAGACAGTAGATAGAAACGAAACAACAAGAGTGGAGAAACGAATGAAAAAGAATCGAGAAGGGAGGTTGACGAGACCACATGCTGCGAATACTCTGCTCCTCACTTTCTGTTCCCCACCCTTTGCAGATCTCCTCGGTCGCGGGCGCAGCTCTACACTTCCCTTCCGTTGGCCCACTGACGTTTAAAGGATACTCCGCGAACGGTCCACTAGCATCGAAACGTGACCAGATTTTTTTTCACAAGCAGTTCTTATTTTTCTTTTTTCGTCTCTTTCTCCCCTAGTTCATGTCGCTACTACGCAACTTGGGATTCTTTTTCGACCATTCCGCTCCAGTTTAGAAATAGAAAATACATAGAACCAAGATCGTATTCCCGCAATTCCTTTAGGGCCAATAAGAAGTAGGGAAACAAAGTGTCGGGTATGGGGCAAACACCGAAACCCAAGACAAAAAGAGAAGAAACACAAGGGTCATGATGACACGAGGTCGCAACGAACGAGTAAAAGCGATGGTTTGGTGGTCTAGAGGCGGAAAGTAAAAGGGCACAGTTTGCACAAGGCAAACGTGAACAAAAGGGGAGGGCGAAACCTCGTAACATCAAACGGTCTTCTATGTTACAGCGATGGTCACCGATCGTAGTCGAGTTTGAGGGCAAGATTTCACGAGATAAAGATGACACGCGATCAAGATTACATTGAGTTTCACGTTCGAGACCCCGCGTTACTCGATCGTGAAACTGTTCGGATTAGGTCGCTGAAAAAATCTGTCCGAATATATTTCTAAACAGACTAAATCTTTGGGGTACAAATATATACTGGCATCCAGAGATTTCACGTTGGTAATAGCATCCACGAAGAGATCGACAAGACCACGCCTATCCGGATATCGATTCGTTGACAGTGTTGCTCTTCGCTCGCTCTTCGTCCATGCCGAACTCGCAACCGACATCGTCTAATGTTTTCGTTTGTTATCCTTTCTCTTCTTCTTCTTTGCGTCGACGAATAAACGTCGAAGATTCGAAAGAAATCGAGTTGCCCCTTTCAGTTGTTTGGGGCAGCGAAGTCGGATGTTTGAACGGGCAACAATGATATTTTCGGATCGTAATGTTAACTTTCACCCGTAAAGAGACATAAATGAGAAGAATTAGGAGAGGAATTAAAGGAAGAGAAAGAACGAAAGGAAATGGATGCTGGTAAAGGACCAGTCGAAGATGAATCGACGTCGATGACTCCACGGAGAGACTCGATTCGACTCGACTCGAGTATGCGAGGATGGGTGTCGTTCTATCGAGGGGTGTTTCGTATCGACCGTTAACTCGACTCCGCCTATCGAGAGTGCTAACGCCACGCGATTTCTCACTCTTGTTTCCTTCCAAACTTGCTCGAACACAAGTATCAGCTATGCAATCTATTAGGCACACAAACACGATGAAATTCTTTGACGATTACAAATATTTCCTTCGAGCAGAGATGGGGAAACTCATTATCTAGATAAAAAGTTTCGAACAACGAATAAAAGATAAAAAAAAAGTATTTCGTCATTTTGTATAGTTTAAACGTGGAAATTTCAATTTTTATAATAAAATAATACTTCTTTATGAATGAATCGGCATTCGTCGAACAATTATTTAATCTCATTAACTGTTTAAAGCTCAGAACGACAACATTAGATACTGCTACTTTTCACTGTGTATTATTCGAAAAAAATTCTGCCCAATACTGCGTTCGAGAATGTTCATCGGATATTTATCGATCTCGTTTGGATGCATGCAAGGATGTTCATTTGTATGAACGGAGCTACTGATGGTATTACTCATGAAACGTGTTTCATATTATGTCCGATAAACGTATCGTTTGGTAAGCTATTGCAAACGAAAAAAATTACGAGCCAACGAACACGAAAACGGAGTAAATGGATGTTGGATATAATCTAAAGCGAAGACTATCAACGTACAACAGATTAAAGCCATAAAGTGCTTGGTCTAACAAAGTGTATCAGACACAGCTGTTGTTTCCTTTACGATATTGACATTGTCTCTGGCTATGTATATGCCAATAGAGTGAAAGTAAGTGGAGCATTTCACTTTTACTGTTTAATCATTTACAGTACCTTATCGTCGGAATAGCTGTCCTATTCTGTTATTGCACGATTGGTTTGCCTTCTCATTTCGACGTGGGGTAATCCTCGTTTGTCTCTTTACAATAAATGTATTTTTCTTTACACGTGGGAACATTTCAACAGTGCGAAATAATAATCGAGGATTTATTACAATAAATGTATTTTTCTTTACACGTGGGAACATTTCAACAGTGCGAAATAATAATCGAGGATTTATTACGGGTGGATTCTTAAACTTACGAGTACGAAGCAACGTTTCACAAGATTGTCGGTTGTCGGACAGAGAAAGCTATAAGTACAATAATTCGTGCTTATGATTGAATCAGCAGTTCATATTATGCGTATCGTCTCGTATATCGATTATGTTGTCTCCGTTCTTCGTTTCAATTCGCTTCTATTCCACGGGATATCGTGAATAATCGCGTTAGAGGGTATATACGTGTATAAATCTCTTGACGGCGATTTACTGGATACTTTATTGAAAAAGCAAAGTACCAATCTTGTCACGAATGTAGGTAATTCGAAATCGGATCGATGCACTATAAAAGAGCCGGTGACGTTCGGCTTACCTAACCCTGAGTATACTGAATATGGGCATATAAACGTAAGTGTACGTACATATATATGTATCAATTACATTAACGCGCTCTGATAATACAGTAATGAAATCGAAAATAGAAGTCTCTCGTTAGATAACGTTTTGTATCGATACGCATTTCATCTAAAATACTATCGTTGAAACGAGAAATAGTAAATAGAACGACGATCAAAGGAAGGAACAGGAAGGGGGGGGGATCTGATGATATCGAAAATGCGACGTGGTTTAATGGAATAACGTTACGAAAGAATCGCTACGAAATGGATTTCGACAGTAAAGTTTTGACTCGAGGCTTTAAAAGGTCAAGTTCCTCTGGAGCTATTATCAATGGGACGGGGAAACTGCTATGTCCATTTGCTCTTAACCACGAACCACGTCGTACGGTTCATTATGGGAACTAAGAATCGTTGAGGAGAAAGAGATGGTGCTCAAGCATATAGTCGTATATGCGCGTGCGTGTGTGACAGAGAAAGAGATGGAGAGAGAGAGGGCATGGGACGGTAGGGAGACAGGAAGAGAGCGAGAGGAGACGGGAACGAGAGGGAGAACAGAAGAATGAAGCAAGGGTTGAAGTGGCACGGTGCCGGGGAGGGAGAAGGTTGCGACGAGGAAAGACGCTGCAAAGAAAGGGCACAGAAACAACAAAGTGACAGAAGAAAACAAAAATGTTCTGTATCGAGTCCCCCGGATCGAGTCTATAGGAATTATGCATATGTTGCAAAATTGTTTGGAAACGAATCGTGCACGTTATTACACGATTCTCAGTTGTCCGTTCATTGCGCTTCGTGTCTGGCAGTGTATTGCGTTAATATAATTGGCGAAGGCACATACGATGTTTCAAGATCGACGAGGGGGAAAAATATCCACACACTTTTTTTTCATACATTTGAAAATACAAGACGACATACTTACTGAAACAAATGCCTTACAAAATACCGCTGTAAATTGAACGAGTTGAATTTAGTTTTATTCGTTCAACTTCTGTACACTGACGAGCAAACTCGGCTTCCACTAGGGGAAAAAGTGGCGTAGAAGAAAAGTCTTCTACCACTTGGCAAATTTATTCCAGGTAGTGAAATAAATGTTAAATCGAAGATTAATTTGGTATACATTTCAGTAATTCCAAATACCAAATGGTAGGAGACCCTTTCCCTCCGTTACTTTTTCCCCTAGAGAAAGCCGAGTTTGCTCGTCAGTGTACCGTGTTATTTGTCAGTGGTAGATATTAGAACTTGCTGCCGAAACAATGTACCGTGCTTTATGAGGTGATTTAATAGACAATACGTGGAGAGTAGGGAGAAAGGGAGAGAGCAGAGCGAAGGGTAAAACATAACAAAGGGCCAAAAAGAGAAAAAGAAAGGAAAGTTTTGTTTCGATGTACTTAAGTTCGATGATGCCGGCGAACAGGGCTGCTTCTGCTTTCGGTGAGGAATAGGAGGAGGAAAAGGTAGAAGAGAAGGAGGTTGATCTTCTAGCTCCTTCGGGCTCCTTCGTGCTCCTTCGTACTTCTCTCCAAGCTCCTTCGGCTTCTTTTCTTCTTTCCGGGTTTTGCCACGCTCACCGTGACACCACACGGCCTTCGGTAGAAGACGACGGAGGACGCCTGTGCAGAACCCTCGCCCTGCTTCTAACGGTTGCCCACCACCGGAAACCCTCGACCAAGAACCCCTTTCCTAATTCTCTGCTATTTCCTACTCCGGGTCTTTTTGTCTCCTGACTCTCGATCCACGAACATTTACAGATATCTGCATGTACTTCAACAAATTTCGAATGCTTATTCATGTATAGAGTAAATACTCTGCAGCCATAACTACGTTGTTTTACAGAGTGAATACTCTGCAACAATAACGAAATCGAACGATCAAACGTTAATTTCCCGCAGCGACCTCTCACGATCGTTCGCATTATTATTGGAAACTAAAACGAAAATCCCAGAAATGCCTGAACGGATGCTCGAAATTCGAAAACACGACAGACACGTGCAACAGTGTTTTTTACGACGATACACAACGTTTTCCATACACTCGGTCAATTATCGTCGATGATAGACCACGATGAAGTGTTTCATCGATCTGTAAGAACCGTTTCTACGACAATAGAGAAGAATTCGTGGCGACTGTTAAAGCGAGTAGAGTGGCGAATGGAGGGATCGCTACGGCCCTGTCCGAAGCCAGCCGAATACGGTCGGGAACGGCCGATCTTGGTGGAGGCCCGTAGCCATGTGTTGCGGTCTGCCGTGAGTGCTTTCTGACAAGGGAGGTGCGGTGTCTGTTTTTTCTTTACTCGTCGCAACGAGAAATCAGCGATTTTTCGAACGTACGGACAATCTGTGCACGGCCGAAGGATCGTCGAGTCGCGTCGTAGAGACTCGTGTGTGCCCGTACGCGAGAGGATCGAGACATTTCGGAAAGAAAGTGTGTGTATTTCTCGCGGCGTCGGGCAAACGAGACGACCGAGAAGGAGCTCTGGCTGCTTCGTCTTTCGATGTGTACGCGAGAGCCTATGCTCTGTGTGCCTTTGTGAGAGTGCGCGATCGAAACCCAACGACACCGATTTCCACCAGTCAAACACCGGTAGGACAGACGTTCGTGAACGGAACGCAACACCGAAACAGAGGCATCGAGTGCTAACCGAGAAAGAGAGAGTGCGCATGATAATCGTATCCTCGATAGCTGCCGGATAGAGACGCGCAGGGTGCTGCGTGCAAACATCTTTCTCTTTCTCACAGTGTCTCACTCAACCTCCTTCTCGCTCCATAAGCCCCTTTCCCCTCGTTCAGCGCCGTCCTTTTCCATCCTTCTGTTCGCGTCTTTCTCGGTACCTCACCTCTGTATCTTCTGGTGTATGTGTTCTGCTGTGTGTACGTGTATATACACGCGCGTATGTGTCAGAAGATGAGCGCGCGAGCAAACGAACAAACGAACGAGTGCGCACGGGCATGCTCGTTTCTGTGTTGGTATTAGCATCAGCCCGTTCGTCGTGTGTTTTGTGTATTCTACTCGTAGCGAGTGTCGCCTGGATGTATCAGTATTCACGGGAATAACATTCGTTAATTACACGGCCGTCAGCTCGGGTAAATTTCCTGGGCAGGATATCGTTTGGTGCCCGGGGAGCCTGGCGTGTGAGCCTTTTGGATTCATCGGAGCCCGAAACGATTTCCTCGTTGTGTTGGCGTCCGAGAAAGGAGAACTCGTGCAGTGTTAGGTACGTGTGCTGTATATTTTTCTGTTGTACACCGAGAAAGGTTGTGTACGCCGGTTTTGCTTCTGTCGTGCGTTCCGAGTTTACCGAGTGTAACGAAAAGTGGTGTGCTCGCGATGTACTCGCGTTAATAGATAAAGCGGATCCCGAGAAAGATAAAGTGCAACGACGTTGAAGGAGAGGGGGAGGGGGGAAAGAGGGAGAAAGGTGGAGTGCACGATGTGGGAAAGAGTCGACGGTGAAACGAGAGTGTGAGAGAGTGAAAAGGTGGGCAAACGAAATCTGTAAGTAACTTGCCGAAAAAGAGAGAGAGAATAAAAAAGAAAGAATTACAACATTGATCGAAGATAATCGTCTTGGATTATTCGATGAAATCTGTACGACGCACCGCGTGTAACGCGTATTTAATCGTTCTTCCGTTGTAACACGAATGGTGCAGCATCGAGATCGAGTCGAATGATTCGTTACGATCGTCTGTTTCGCGTGTGTGGTATATACATGCGTGGGGGACAGGGTCGAGAGGTGAATTAGCCGCGTGTCACGAGACACTCGACATCGCCGAGATCGGAAAATTGATCGTCTTTCTTGGGGACTGGATTACCTTGTGGAATGCACTGCCATCGACGAAACCGTACGTACGATCGACAGACGGATAGCATCGGGAGAAGGAGAAAGACTTTGAGAAAGAGTTGAATTCGGCCAGCGTGTGTACATCTAGTCGTCGATACGCGCGCACAATGGTAAGGAGCTCGTACTTCCGTCGATCGTGTACTCCTCGTGCGTGCGTGCGTGCGTGCTAGCGTTCGTACGTACTTACTTGTGTGCGCACGAGCGCGACCCTGTGCAAGCTTATATCGTTCGTGCGACGCGTATATAACTATATGCCCACCACTTGACCGTTGCGGCGTCGCAGCATGTGTGCGTACTCACGTCGCGAGGCAAAAGCGAAGCCGGTACGCGAACGTAATACGTGTCGTGCACACATTCTTGAGCCCGTCTGTAGCAAACTGCTGCTGCTGGTTGTCTTCTTTGGAACCGGTATCATGTATTTCACAGTATGATGCGCACATTACTTCTGTGCGCCATTTAAGCTTGAACCGCTCGTTTTAGTATCGTTCTCACATGATTTGATACAGTCGCAGTTAACGCGTTATCGGTTGCCTATTCGGACTTACGTTGCCCTCGAATTTTTGATCGTAGTAATCCTTGGTTTGTAGTCGTTATCTTGAAAATTTAATCGTTGAAATCCACCTCCATCAATTGATTTCAATTTTGATTCAATGTACAAAAGCCTTTGTCGACGTTACTCCCAATATTTCAAGGATACAGTGAAGGCGATGTAATATGATGCGTAATTTTCTGCTCGAATACGATGTTTGTCGCTTTTATAGGGGAGGCGTTGCGTTTCACAAACGACGCTATGTCATATCAAATTCGATCGCACTTCGTACACACTGTCACCTTCAAAAAGCTGAAACGCGTAGGCTTAGATTCCATTGAAGCATAATACGTCTATATCATCAGAGCGGGAGTGTTGTCGACGTGATTAGAATTTTTCTGCGTCTCTTTCGCATAACCTGAACGATTGAAACGAGAACGTGATAATATAGAATTCAACGGTCTTTACTAGTCGTTCAAACTTTACGAACAATGTTCCAAACTGTACTGACATGGGAACGTTCGTTGCATCGATTTTCATCCCAGTGTACACAATGCACGTATCACGACTGGAGGTTATTGTGATGTTTAGAGAGTGCGATAGTTTAATGGTCACGGGTTTTATAGCGTGCCTCGGTAATCTTTCAGCATCATCTGGACATTCGTAGAAGGTTAACTAGAGAAGTTAGTGTCGCCGAACGAAACGTAACGTATCCTATCTTTCTTTGTCGATTCTCCAGATAGAAAAAATTAAATTTCCCGCGCAACGAGACAGGCATCGAAAGATCAACGTAACGAACCACATTAGGCAATAACGTTTTGTTTAAAAGTGGCAAACACGCGTGCACGTAGCGTACGGGTACATGAACATAGGGACACATACGTGTGGCGATACGATCGCTATTGTCGGTTTATAACCAAGAGAGCGGTGAGTGAACCCAAACGATCCTCGTGGAGAGTAATTAGCGGTCGTCGTCGGTGGGGCGATGGGAGGGTTACGTTACCGACCTCGAGGTGTCGTTAACGAGCGGTTTCAACGGTTGCCCTTCCCAAGAGAACGAGTAATCGATGTTCGATCGATTCGTCGCGATCGACTGCCGTACATTTGACTTCTCTTTGACGTCTTCGGAGCCCAACGGACGGTTCACTCGCTGTCGAGCAGTTCTGAACAGTTTTCGTTCCCCCTTTTTTCCCCTACCTATCTGCGTTTAGATGCGTTTGGGCTTATCAAGATATCCCTCGACTCGTTTCACACGATTACCGTCTGTTTTGTTTTACTAACGATCGTGAAACAATTACATAAAATATACTTTGTCCGGGTTAATGGGAACAGTACGCACATAATTATAATCTGGAAGCAATTAAGCGGCCGACTTTAGACGCGCGGTTATCGAGTGGCCGTCGTATTGATAATGATAACCCTTGTCCGATGAAATCGATCGTCCGTAGCGTAGCTAAATTATCATTGTTGTTGTTTTCTTTACTCTCGAGCGTTATTGGGCGAATTACGCGATGTTATACCACGTAAGAATATTTCTATCGCAATATTCTATCGATCATTCTTTCGTTGTCACGAACGCGTGCTTGCGTCGAATACCGAACACACGTTCGCGATCGAAACGCATTAGAAATTAGTAATCGTGATGAAAGCTACGGTTAAACGAGCATTCGCTAGACGGGCGTTCGTACGCAACGGTACACCGACATTCGGTGCTAAGAGCAAAAATGCTTTCCCTCCAATTGAATTAGAAAAGTTCCCTGGACCGAGTCCAAAGGAATATCTCGTTATTCGCAACGACCGAAGGTTATTCGCGATTAGCAACGGTACAGTTGCTGGATTTGTTTTTTCGGACACAGTTCGAAAGTTTGCGTGTCCCTATTTGCATTCACGTTGTCCACGAGGTAGCGTGTCGGTAATTTTTGATTAGCTGCGCACTGGCTTACATTTTGCCAAACGTAAAGTCCACTATTTTATCTGAACGCACGTGTATAAATGACGCGATTCACGAGCAAACAATAATTCTCTCTTCGTATTTTATCCTTTCGAATTGGAACGGTGTAGGTTGCCGCGGTGACTGAATTGTCACGCGATTCAGTTCTACCTTTGTGCGGCCAACCTGAAACTCGTTTCGAATACCGTTTAAAAGTTACAGACGCAAGGACGCGACATACCGCGTTGTTCACGCTTTCTCGAATACAGTACCGATGAAGAACAACTGCCTGAAAGAAAAAATGTAACTATAATATTCCGACGAATGAGTCGTCGAAGTTCCGTGGGTCGAAATCTTTCATTTTTGGCCAAGATTGTACCCGAACGTACTACCGAAGGGTATTTGGCTTGGGACAAATTGTCCAACCGTAGAGCTCGCTTCGCCGTTTTAAACGGCCAAGATAAACAGCCGTGATGCTTTGTGGAACACGAGGCTTGATCTCCCGGGAGCGTTGTTTCCGTGAACCGTCTCCGCGCGCATACCTACTAGTTACTAGTGGCCGAACAATTTCTGGTTTACCAACGAATCATGGCCAATACTTTCACGGGGCCGGAACGTGGAGCTACGGGCAAGCACAAAATGGCTGCCAGCAGGAGCGATCGACCGTGCGTGCGTGCGAGCAAGCGAGTTAGCCGATGTTGTTTCTTCCCCTCTCCCCAGTTCCTCTCGCCGTTTCTTCCTACGATCGCGCATGCACGCGCTCCACACTCACACACGCAGAGAATACATCGAGACACACACAACACACACACACGGCCTGCTTCGTGTCTCCTTTACGCTCGTTTCCTCGCGCGAGTTTCGTTACGCCGTAACGTCTTTTTCCTTGTCCCCTCCCCCCGTCTAACCGTATACACCGATATCTTCTCTCTTCTCGTTCCGAGCTCCAATATCGCCCTTTTGCTTCTCGTGTTCTGTTCTCTCTTCGTTGATCTTCTCGTTCGCACAGCCGCTTATCTCTTCTATTGAGCCCATGCCTCCTCTTCTGGCGCATTAAATATTAAACACGGTCACACAAGGAATCGCGTGTGTATTTCACCTCCAACCCTATTCCTCGACTCTCTCTTTTTTTCTCAAGAGCACCGTTCCTTCATAGTTTCTGCAATGTTTAGCGTGGAGGTTTTCGCGCTGACCTACACCATTTTATTTGCTGATCCCGCTGCCAAAAGCGTGTAATTACGATAGTCTTTAGTGGATTCGAATAACGGAAATGTGTTCCACACACCTTTGTTTGTCGTACGAACACACGAGATAAATATCGTCGTTGAACGGTGACTTTTTAAGGGGAAGTCATGTCTGTTTTTCTGTGAATTGTACAATTTTTTAAATTGTGAATTTACGGTAATACAGTTAATTTTGTGTCTCTGGTGCTAGTAGCGGAATAACGGCGAGATAGGACAATGCTTACAAGAGGGTTTATATACGTCGCGTAACAACGATACGTCGAGGGCAACCGCGCAGCTTACGTACATCTACTAATTGCACGGCATTACGCCGCTATCGCATTCCGCGTATGCGGCTTTGTGACGTACTCTCGGTTTTTCAGAGTCGCTAAACGTCCGTCGAATGAATTTTTATCGGGTTCGTTCGAGTTTCGTTTCGCTTCATTTCTTCGTTATCGACGACGCACGTTTTGTCTCGATTGAATAACAATGTTATGCATATATCGGCATGCATGGAGATATCTTCCTTGGTACTTATTTCGTTACATACATATATGTACGTTTCGTGTTATTTGAACACTCGAACACTTGGACGAAACTGTTGTTCGCGAAAGAGGTTATATTCTTGGACAGGTCTCAAACAGAGATGGGCAAACTGATTATCTGGATAAAAAATTTCGAATAAAAGATAAAAAAAAGTATTTCGTCATTTTTAATTACTTAAAGGTGAAAATTTCAATTTTTATAATAAAATGATCCTTCTTTATGAATGAATCGACATTTTTCGAATAATTGTTTGACAATTATTGACAGCCTTAGATACTGCTGGTTTTCACTGTGTATTACTCGAATAAAATTCTGCCCAACTCTGGTCTCAAAGGTCCCCAAGATCAACTCGCGGAACGATACTTGGGGCTCAATGGTTTCGCAAATTTGATTGCCAATTCAAAAAGTTCAGTTAAAAACGTTTACGGCTAGGTCTGAATCGATGGAATCTGATGGAACCTATTTTCCGTTTTTCCTACTGCTGGTAAGACAGGGTCGGCATTTTACGTTCCCGTTGTTGGTCGACGCTGACGCAAGGGGGCGGGGAGGAAGGGGGATGGTTCTCGTGTGACAAAAACGCTCGGATAACTACGGCTGGTCCGAACGCTTGAAATTGTAGGGACACGGTGCAAAAGGGGAGCTGCAAAAGGCTTCTCGATACGAGTACAAAGAATAGGAAGGAAATGAAAGAAAGCTGTGTGTATATATATAGAACGTGGGATCGACGAGAGAGGCGGGTAATCAAATTCGAGATGGAAACACTGAAATTGTGAGGTTAGGAGATAAAAATACATAAACGTGTTGCTGCAGATGTCACCACCCCCTTTATCGATGTGTGAAATAATCTCGTTCGTTTTCTCACCCTTCTGCCCGCTCGTCGAACAAAACGAGCAACGAAATAAGGGTATGTACTCGGAATACTCGTTTACCATAACGTCTCATCGCGTTCTGTTGATCATGCCGTCGACTACCTTGGCAAGTGTCTTTGGACATCGACCCATTCGTTGTCGTTTTGGCTCCACGATCTTTTCGACTATCTTCTTTCGTCGTTCATTCTCGGTTTCTTTCGCTCGTTTCGGCCGACGAGATTCATTGCCTGCGATCGCATAAATTTCGCTCGTGATTGCGTGAATGTGCGCGTGCTGGCCGGGCAGTTCACGCGTTTCAACTTCGTCAACGAAATAGCCGATAGAGGAAGAGCACACCGAAGTGTGCGTGCCAACTACGGTTACGAGACAGTTCCGTTAACCGTCGGGCGCATTAGTAAATCGAGTCGCGCGAGTTATTAACCTCTAAGCGAATCAACAATTACTCCGGCGCGAGAACACTTGTTGGTTTCGTATAACCAACGTCGTTTCCTTCGATCCTTTCCGTCCCGTGGATCGTTCCGCTTAACATGCCCATTTTATGCCTTCGTCCAGCATTTCTGTTTGAATTGTACGTGTTCACGTGGCTAACTTCTGTTAAATACAGGACATCACACTACTTTTATTCGCGAGTTTATGGTCTCTACAGAAAGGACTTTTTTTTTAATAAACACAGGTCATTACCAATTGTTTAGTGTAATGCTTAAGGTAGCTTACACATATGGCGCTTTATACTTTTTATCAATTTTACCACTTTAATTTGAATTACTAATATTTTAAACTACCTAAAAATACTGAAATGAACAAAAATTTTTTTTTTAATTTTTGAAAAAAAAAAATTGAAAACTTCGTCGAACAAACCAAAGGAAAACAAAATGACGTTGACACTCATAGCAGACATGCGTAGAAGATACTACCAAACGCATTGAAACCTAATTTTCATTTTTATTTAATCATTAACATATCTTTCTTTCCATGCCATTTTTATGAAAATGTCATTTTTTGTAGTTAAATAAGAAGATTAACTTGTCGTGTTAAAAAAAAATTTTTATAACCTTTCGTTTTCAATAACTTTATCGTTGACCTTGCGATTTTTTGGTAGCAATCGAAAGTTGAAGCTTATAAGAATGTTCTGTTAAATTTTCCACTGAATTTATAATTATTAAAAATTTGCGTGAGCCACCTTCATTCGGAACTATATTGGAACTATATTCAACAATATTGGAATCTTTTGATATTTCTTCCTGTTCAGCGATTATAGAAGATAATATCTTAGTGCACAGATTCGAATCAGATGTTAAACATGCTGGCAATTAACGCGGCGTGGAACTCGGTCAACGGAACGATTCAGTCGAAGCAGACAGAGCTTCCTGGTTTTTGGTCGAGCAAACTGAAACACGTTCCGAACGATATTCAACGAAATTGTCGCATCGAGGGAGGGGAAAATGAATGCGTCGGGGAGAGTAGATGGGACACAGGGAGGTATGGAAATATGGGAATCGAGAAATTGGCATATGTAACGACAGAATGGATTGATACGAGTGTCGTCTGATCGAATCGGTTCGGGCTCCCTGTTTCCAGCAAATCAAGGAATATCGAGTTGACTTCAAGCTGAAATTTGTTGACCCATCTCGCTTCTCGACTTCTTGCTTGTCCATAGAAAACGGGCATCTTTCGATCAATTACCATTTCCTCTAATCTTACATTTACTGAACACTTATAGCACTATTCTAGATAAAGCATTAAGCTTATTCTAATTAAGCATTAAACATTAATCGTTGGGTGTATTAATAGAGTTTGTAAATATTTTTAAATTTTCAATACGTGGATTCTACTGTACTGCTCACTGGTCAGACCCCTTCTGGAGTATTGTTCTATAATCTGGTCACCCTATCACAAGTGTCACATCGTTTCTTTAGGGAGTGTCCAGCATAAATTTTTGCGTTTACTAGCCTATCGTGCTGGTAACCCTGTGACTTGCCATATCTACGATGACATCTTGTCTCGGTATAGTTTAACAACTTCGCATTGTCAATAATCAATATCACATTATTTATTTTCATTTTTATATACGTCCTTCTCTTGTTACCATAACTTTATACTAAAGGGTATTCATCTCGTTAATAATTGAATTAATAAATAAAAATAAATAAATCAATTACATGACCGTTGAAAATTGCTCGTTAAATACCTACATGGAAGAATAATCAAGGAAACGCGGAAAGACAAATACAAGATCGATACGAATAATAATCTGATGTAGTAAAAATGATTTTCCCTCGTGACACGAACGTCGGTAAAAATTCGAGGAATTCCAACAGCCAACTCAACCAGGAAGCTTTCCGTTGCCAAACGAAACATGTTTTTCCTTCCATTCGGAAGCACCGGCGAAAGCCCACGCGATAATCACTGGTTGTCGCTACAATGCCCACAGCGTTCGAACGTGTTTTACCTAATCTCGATCGACATTGAACGCGTTATAAATATCTATCGATAGAAACGATAGGAATAAAAACAGTAGTCGTTCGATAATAGCCAGACGGGTTAAATTAATCTACAGTGCGCCGACTCGGCGGTGTCTCTACGTAACAGTAAATATTATCGTTGTTCTCGGTAAACACGATGCTATCGTAACGACTGGATCGAGCGAGCGTGCACCGCGGGCTTTCCGAGTTTTCGAAAAGTTTCGAGGACACGCAAGGAAGCGAAAATTTCCGCGTGTCTCTTGCGACGTCTAAAGTAGGGGGGACAAAATTATTTTTCATACCATAATATGTACAAATAAACAAAACTTCATATCGTAACGTAACAGTAAACATTCAGTGAATGAATGTTTATTTTTATTTTTTTTTTCCGGGGACGCGTAGTAGCATAAAAGTTGGAAACCGCTGCCCTACAGGGATAACACCGTATCTAAATTGAAGAGAACGATCTAAAAGGAATGTTGCTTTTAAATGATATTTTTATTTAGTCCATAAATAGACATAAATATCAATATAAAGATGAATACAAACATAAAAGTAACATAAACTTTCATAATTTTTTTAAAATGCAAACATGCAACGACGACTATTCCAAAGCTGGCTTCAGTTCCGAGCATTAATCGAAGATTTACTGTATATTCCTTGAAAAGTATTCGCTAGGCGTAGACGGGGTACCAGCCGTGTCACGATGGTGGCAACGATCACGGCGGCGGCGGTGCACTCGATTAGAAAGGAAACAGGCTTTCGCCATTCCGCTTTCCACGATCGTTCAATTATTCAAGAGAGGCTATCTAGACCCGACCCGCGAGACAGTCACGACGGACAAGCGTAATGAAATATTAACTTGTCGTAATTTGAATTCAATCCGACGAGATATCCGTCCCACGCCGAATCACGGTAGAAACTGATTGGCAGGTACACTTGGGGAGGGGGCGGGGGTGAAGTAAGTGGAGAGTTAAAGAGGGGAAGACTGGGGAACGAAACGGCTGACGTCGACAGAAAATTGAGAAGTCTCGTTATTTTCGATGTACATATAGGGTTAGTCCTGGAGACATGGGCCAGTGCACAATGCTCTGAAAACGCGTTTTTACTGATCTCAAAATGTCATTGAAACTTTTGAAATGTTGATAATCAAACGTTTTCGAGATCACTGATAACGAATTTGACATAAAAAAATTCAAGACGGCGGATTCAATACTACGCACATATGGTCTGGAAACTCGGCTTTCATGGCGAAAATTCAAAAAACACACATATCGACTTTTTTTCCACGTAATATATTGGACCCACGTAATATATTCGAATTTCATTTCATTGTACATATGGTCTGGAAACTCGGCTTTCATGGCGAAAATTCAAAAAACACACATATCGACTTTTTTCCACGTAATATATTGGACCCACGTAATATATTCGAATTCCATTTCATTTTATTTTAGTTTACACTAAATTAAGCATAAATTACGTCATTGGACCGTTTATTTTGAAAGTGGTGTAAGTCCTTTTTTAAAAAAAATGAGATACGACGTAATTTATGCTTAATTTAGTGTAAACTAAAATAAAATGAAATAGAATTGGAAAATGGATTTGCACCACTTTCAAAATAAACGGTCCATATTATAATTATTCAGTGTCACTAATATAAATATCTTCGCGTTAAAAACCTTCCTCAACGTCTTACCCTATACATACGTTCGCGACGGATTTAAAATAGAAATGTTTCAGTCCCTCGTAAATTCGTTTTTTGCCCAAAGCCCGAGCCTCGGTAAAAAAACCGAGGGGCAACAATGTTTGACCTCAGTTTTGGGGATAACGGCTGGACAATAATCGTGTAGACCAAGTCAGACAATCATCGAGAGAAGTCTCTACATGCATTGTATCGCATTTACGGTGAAAGAGTGAAAGACGTAAATGGAAGAAGAGAATGTTGCACCGAATAGTTTAACTCTGTCTTACGCGTGGTTGACCGTCGTCTCCGATGGCGACGTCGACACCGACGCGCGTATACACAGTGACGCGACTGGACAGTTGCCAAATGCCACCGGTAAAATTAATCGTTCCCTGACACGAATTCCCCTCTTAGCGGGAATACCAATTTGTAGTCGGGTGGAACAACTGTTCGATGAGACGTCGTACGGAGGGGGGGGGGGTAGGAGGTCGCTGGAAAGACTATTTCCTGGCTGGTCCCGTCGATTTTATCGCGTTTTTCTTTCACGTTCATTGCTCCGTTTCGAACGTATGCATAGTTAACCCCTTGCCTTATAACATCGAGTGGGACTCGTGGTGACGATATTCAGTATTGGGTTTCATAAACATTAATATTATTCATTTTCTTTGAGTCGAAGTGAAATACTGTTCTGCATGGTATTAATATTTAACATTTCGGAGGGAATGTACACTCGCAATTAGTACATAATTACTTTTGTTTCTAGGAAGCTAGTACAGACTCGTCTCGATTATCGTCCCCAACTCAGGACAATAATCTTATAGGGAGGAACGCTTCAGACCCCAAGAATTCGTTTCTTGCCCGAAGCCTGAGCTCGGAAATAAAACGGAGGGGCAACAGAGTATGATAGGTTCCACCCCCCAGTAGGGGATAACACCTGGACAATAATCGTATAGAACAAGCCAGACGATAATCGAGAGGAGTATGTAATATAGTAAAGTATTTCCGAAGACTGTAAACGTAAAGAAAATCGAAAGGCAAGGGTTTAATTGTGTGTGCCCGTATGATGCCGTCGCAACTCGATTAAAACAGCTCTGGTTTTTTGGTTACAGATCGAAGCTAGGACGAACAGCTGGAGGACGATCGCAGTTTTAACGTCGAGCCGAGAGGGGAAATCGTGCCCGGGCCCTGGTGCTTAAAAAGACGAAAGACAAAGGATACCTGTGGAAAGCGTCTAAGGAAACGCGCTACACGGGGTGAACTTCGTTGAAGAGTCGAGAACGCGCTGGAATGAAACGTGGGCCTGACCACGATATCGGTCGTATGCGATAAAGGATACCAGGGATAGAGGGAGAGAGCGGGGGCGCGTCAGGACGAGGAGATTCGCGGTAGCGGCCGACGGTGTTGCGAAAAGTGTCGTCGTCGAAGGGACGAGGGAAGAAGACGGAAAGACGGCGGAGTCGGAGGAGGAGGAAGAGGAAAAGGAGTGCGCAGCGAAGAAGAAGAGGAACGGTGGTCGGCTGTTGTTGGTTGCGCGATAGAACCTAGGCGACGGTGGTTGAGCGGGGCCCCGCGAACGAGCGTGTCGAGGACAAGGACGGCAGCCGGAGAAGAAAGAAAGGATAGTGAAAGTAAAAAAAAAAAAAAAAAAAAGGGGGCGTTGAATATCGGAGAGAAAGAGAGGTATCCGCGAATATCGGTAGAAGGAAAGGCTGCGAGACAGTAAAGTGATGTGTTCGATGAACGAGGCGCGTCTCGCGGGCGGAGGTTGGGGTAAAACGGACGCGTGTCGCGCGCGGTGCGATTGCTTGGAATCGGTGAGAACAGGCAGGCAGTCGGTGATCAGGCTGGCGGGCGCCGGGGAAACGTTTCAAAGGGCATGGCGACCACGCCACTAGGCGGTCGCCTCCCTAACGTAAACCGCAAAGGACCATCTCCGTTCGTCGGTGGTGGTAACGGCGCTAATTACGGCAACGGTAATAATAACAGCGCCAGCGGTGGCCATAGCGGCCATAACAACAACAACAACCACGCCAATAAGAATAACAATCACAACAACAACAACAACAACAACGCTGGCCATCGCAACAACAACAGCGTTGGCGAAAGCAACAACAACCGCGTCGACGGTCACGGTAAAGTCAGCGGTGCGATCGAGACCGGCAACGATAACAGTATCGATCTTGCCGGTGGTAGTAGGGGAAGATACGGCGGCGGCGGAAATAACAACCATAACAACAACAACAACAACGGTACCAGCAGCGGGAGACACAACGGTGGACAAGTCGGCAATAACGACGGAGGAGGGGGAGGAGGAGGAGGTGGTGAGGGTCAAACGTCGAAGAGACAGGAACAACGTGGCTCGATAGGTAGAGAACATCGGGACCATCGGCATCATCACCATCACCATCATCATCATCACCATCATCACCACCATCATCATCATCAAGGTCGGGACAGGTCCTCGTCGTCGTCGTCGTCGTCGTCGTCATCGGGACAGCAGCGTGACGCTAAAGCAAGCACGGTGGCTGCAAACACCGATGAGCTGGATCCGGCCGCGACGAATGCGACCAACAACTTCGAGTACGACGACAACGAATGGGATATTGGAATCGGAGATCTAATAATCGATCTTGATGCGGACATTGAGAAGACGAGGGACGAGAAATTGAGCACAGGGACGACAGGCATGGCTTCTACGCCTGCCTCGGCAGCATCAGCTTCGAATACCACGAATCATCACCACCACCACCATCATCATCATCATCAGCTTCAAAATTCCACGAACGGCTTAAGCGCGTCCGGCTTGTCTTCGTCCGTCGCGTCATCGGGTCCGAACGGTTGCGGTCAATCATCGAACTCGCCGTCGTCGTCGTCGTCGTCGTCGTCTTCGTCGTCCTCCTCTTCGTCGGCGTCGTCCTCGTCGTCGTCGTTGTCATCGTCATCGTCTTCCTCGTTGCCGACGTCCGTGTCGTCTTCCTGCGGTCTGAATTCCTCCGGACGGTCCAACAGTCCCAATAACGGGAACGGAAACGTCGTAAGTAACGTCGTCGGCAGTAGCAGCAGCAGCAGCAGCAACGGTACCACCGGGAACGGGAACGTCGGTTCCGCGCAGATCGTTCCCGGCACGACGGGTGGTAGCAAACAGATAAACGCCGTGACGAGCGGCGTGAACGCCGCCCACGGAAATCCAGGTAATCCCGGCAAGATGGCCGTTGAACATTCGGCCACCGTCGACAAAGGCCTGAAAATGAAGATCAAACGCACGAAACCGGGCACCAAGAGTAGCGAGGCCAAACACGAGATCGTGAAATCGAACGAGATCAACGGGACCACGGTGTCGAATCAGGAGCCCGGTAGCGGGGTCGGCGGTGGTTCGGTAACGTCCTCGGCCGGTTCCGTTTCGTCCGTTACAGGGGGCTCGGGTGGTGGTGGTTCCTCGTCGACCGGCTCGGCTATCGGGCCGAACGCTCAGAACTCGGAATGCGCCGCTGGACTCGGTGGCAGTAGTGGTGCCGGTGGTGGTGTTGGTGGTGGTGTCGGTGTCGGTGGTAGTGGCGGCGGCGGCAGTGGCAGCGGCGGTGTCAGCGGCGTCGGCGGCGGCGGTGGGGGCTGCGTTACCGGTGGCGGTGGCAATGGTTCCACCGGTTGCGGTACCGTATGTACACCTGGTGGTGGGACTGGCGGTGTTGTCGGTGGTCCCGGCGCCGGTGTCGGCGTCGCTGGTGGTGTTGGCGGTGCCGGTGGTGGTAGCGGGCCAGGTGGACAGTCCTCGTCTTCTACGTCGTCATCGTCGTCTTCGTCGTCGAACAAATCGAAGCCTAGCCATTCGGCAGGGACCGCCGGCGGGACCGGAAGCACGAACTCTTCGAACGCCGGATCTAAAAGGGGGTCGAGTGGACATCGGCGGGACAAGACGCGGGACAAGCACGAGAAACCGCAGAGCAATCATGCATCGGGGCAGCAGAATAAACCGGAGATGAATGGTAGCGCTAGGCCAAGCGGTACCGGTGGAGGTGGTGGCGGTGGTGTCGCTGGGAACGGGCAGAGTCAAACGTCGAGCGGCGGACCGGGAACGGGGCCTGGACCGGGGCCTGGCTCGGGTTTCGGGGCCGGTACCGGGTCGGCGGGGGCGGTCGCGCAATCACAGGGACCGCCCGCGGCCGCGACCGCTCCCCAACAGAATCAGGGACCGCCGCCGAGCTCACGGACCGGGTTCTCCGTTTCCCAGGGGCCTAGCCCGCCGTCCAATTCCGCCGCGGCCCCCTGTCCGCCCCCGAGCCCGGCAAGCGCTACCGCCGCTGGCCCAGCCGCCAAGCCCGAGCAAACGAAACTCGCCGCGGTACCCGGTAACGGAACTTCGATCGCCACGACGCCCGACGACGCCATGGATACCGCGGCGAGTCCTCCGCCTGCCAAGAAACTGAAGACTTCCGCTTCCGAACCAAAGGTAAACGCTTCGCGCATTATTCCTCGTCGAACGTCCCAATCGCATCGGGGATTTTTTTTCTTGCTCTGTCGGCTTCTTCTCTTCTTCTCCTATTTATTCTAATGCCTTTGTTTTTTTCCTTGCTACACATATATACACGTACATACACAGGTGTTCCGCGTTCGATGCATCGGCCGATGATCGTGTTAAGTTCTATGGTCACGGGAATTATGAAACCTTTTTACCCCGGTTCGCCAGCAAGTAGTTTTCTCTTCGATTACCGATCAGCGAAGACGATTCTCTTTTGGGTTATGATTAGGAGGATGGTTTTCGCGCGCTCGGTGTCGTCGGTGGTTTCGACGGAATTGGGGATGGTCGAGAGTGGGAGGGATAGGGGGTGAAATCAATACTCTGCGGTCTCCGCCCCCGTGAGTACACGAACGAATACACAGGGACAAATACGAGTGCCGGCGAGATGCTTCTGTAGTCGGGGCCGACCGTCCAACCGTTCGTCCCGATCCGATTACCCTTTTCCACCGTTTCGCCGCAACTGTCCATTTCCTTTCAATTAAGTGCTTTTTTTTTTTTTACCGCTGTTCGTTTTTAGTTTTGACCGATCGCTGGTAACCCGTGAGATTCCATGATGGATTCCTGTAACCGATTCATCGTGTTTGTTGATGCCTAAATTGCTGATCCCCCCCCCCCCCCCCCCATGCCTCTGCCTGAGTTACACGCTTTCGTAAAGACGCTCGTACTTATCGTTCGTCGAACTCTCCCCGAACATGCATACATTTGGCGGGGATCTCGACTTTACGAATCAAGACGAATCTCCCTGCTTTGTAGCCTCCCCCGATTAGATGATGTCCTGTCCCGCGCAACGAAATGCATTACCCTCCCGTCCAATAGACAGATGGCGCGAAAGCTTGGGCGTAAATCAATATTTCTACGTTCGTTTCTAGCTGTTGATTGCTCGCTTCGTCTACGTATTCACCATTCGCGACACGAACGCGGAAGCTGACGGCCGAACGGCTGAAATCTATAACGGGGATAAACGAACGATCTCTGGCATCGTAATATCGATAGAATCGAGGCTTCGAGTACAATGAAATTTCGTATCAGCTCCGGCGATACGTACACGATGCGATCGTATCTTTGGGCAACTTGTGAATAAAGGACGATCGTGCTTTTGGATTAACACGTTTACTGCCACGTCACCCAGATATCGGTGACATCGTTTAAGGGAATAATTGAAAACAAAAGTTTTGGGTGAAATATTGAAATGAATGAAATTTCGGTCAGAATGAAATTCTCAAAGTTGTAATTTTGTTGATCAAGTTGCTCTTTTATCGCCGTTGGTTCTGGCAGTCAACGTGTTAAAGACATAGAAAAAAAAACCGTCTGTGCAATGCTATTAACCCCTTGCCCTATAATTTTCTTCACGTCTGTAATCGCTAGAATTACTTTATCATCGATAATTCCCCAGAAAAAAAAAAGGACTTCGTGTACGTATCGAAATTGTACATTTACTCTAAAAGTTAAATATTAATATCAGCAAACTAGTACTTCGCTTTGGGAAAAAAGAAAATAATTGTTGAGTTCATTTTGATATTGTCTGAGTCTGACTGGATGTCATGAGGCAACGATGAAAGAAAAAAATAAATGAGGTCTGGGATGCAAGCGGGGCTAAGTGGGTGGCGGACACGATAATCTCGTGGCACAAACCAACAATAAAAACGTTCCTCCGTCTCTGTACTCAAACACTCTTGTTGATTCTCGTTCCCCGCGGTTCACCCGTCACTGGGTTGAAAAGGGTATGGAAAATTCCTCGCAAGACGAATTGTTTTTTCGGCCCTTGGAATTCACACGATCACGGCCTGGATGGTTTTTGGTGGTGGTTTTCCGTCCGATCGCCGTTTAATCAGTTTCCCGATAAACGTTATTCGTGCTTTCACGCGCGTGTTAACCCACCACCCTGTAACATCTCGTCGGAACCGGGCAAAAAGTACGACTAGGGATGAAGGTAACGGACGACAACGAACAAATGCCAGTTAATCGGCAGACTGAAGGCAGCGCGCCGTAGGCCGATTAGCGGTTTAAGCACGGAAATATAAACGGCTGTATCGTTTGACGGTCGAGTGGAGTTAAGAGGGCGAAGAGGGGAGCAACGGCTCGCCTAGGGTATTACGCTACGTAGGGGATATACAGAGTAGTTAGTTAGGTGGGGAAACGCGAAGGAGGAACGTGTGTGTGCGTGGCGTATGAGTGTATGTATGTATTTAGAATCTCTGAGGGTATAGAATTGGTTTGCGATGAGACGTTCGATCGGTCGTGAACAAATCGAAACAAGTTCTCGCCGGTCCGAGTCGAAAACGAAGACTCTTTTCGAAACAAGTTTTTTGCGTTTCTGTAACCTCCAATAAGCGATCCTGGTAGATTTTTATAAGATGAATACAAATCTGCAAACCGTTTCTTTCCAGTCTGTTTAGTTTTTAAAAAAATCAATTTTTAAATAAATTACATGTTTTCAATTTTGGGACTGTGTCGTGGTTTCGACGTGAAATAATTTTTTGGATTATTTTTCTTTTCAATAGAGAAGCGAAATAGTTCAGCAAAACAGCGACGGCGACAGTGGTACTCAATGACGGCGGTCTCGTTTAAGCACGTTTAGCGCTTTTGTTAGGTTGAGCGGCCAGAAAAGGCGATCGCCGTTATTGAGTACCACTGTCGCCGCCGCGTGTTTTGCTGAACTGTTTCGCTTCTCTGTTGAAAAGGAAATATGTATTGTAACTTTCCTTGACAGTTTCCTCAGCAGAAACGTCTGCTTTATCGCGTGCTACGGTTAGATGTTTTCCTAGACCCTTATTTTCTGAAATAAATTGAAAAATATCAGCAAAAATCTATCTATAATATAATAACAATTTATACCATTTTGATCGTAGAGAATTATTTCGTGTCGAAAGCAACTGAATAACTATCACCGTAAAAGCACAACATAGCTCCAAAATTGAAAATATGCAATTTCAAAAAAAAAAAAAAAATAGATTTTTTCAAAAACTGAATGTGCTAGAAATAAAAGGTTTGCATATTCAAAAAAGCCTATTTAAAATAGCAAAATTTGTTACGTGTTCAACGGTGTTATCTTTCCGTTAACAAACCGTTCGATCGGGATCGGTCGAGTCGATTCGTTAGATCGACAGTGGAGAGAACCAAGACGAAGTTTTTATCGATTGCCCGTTGAAAGGGTGGTAGATGGTCGTTAGTCATCGTTATCGCGATGAAAATATACGGCACAAAGTAGATCGCGTGCAAACGAGATTCAAGCCAGGCAGGTATGTTCTCTTTACGACGCTCCGTGCTGCTGCTGCCTCATGCGGGGACAACGAGCAATTTGTAATCTAATTACAAAATCCAAATCACAGTTATAATGTAATTTCAATGTACTTTCAAGACAATTACAATTACACTTACGTTGCAATTAACTATATAGTTCACTTCAATTAATTTTCATACGGCCAATTTTAAAGGGTCCATATTTCCGAAAATACATGTTCATACAGAGTTTTTTTCAAAAACAGGGAATTTATTTAAAACAATTGCAAAATAAATGGTTGAAGATATCATTTTTTAACCGAAATAATTTTTATTTAGTACTCTTATGTCTCCACTGTAAGTACCTGCAAAGCTCATTTTGATCAGTTTCTTAGTTCAATAGTTATGATTTATTGAAAAAGGTTGACCCTAAATTTCAAACAGCTTTCAATCTACAATTTTAAAAATTTTCAAAAATCCTTCGAGATATGTTTATATATCGTTAAGGACTACAAAATATCAAAATTTGAACAAAATCGGAAATGATGCTCCAAAAAGTGTCCGATTTCGTGTGGAATTACCCTACACCAAGTTTGCAATAAAAAATACAATGTAATTGTCCCGCAAAAACATCGTAATTGCAATTTAGATTTTGTAATTAGATTACATTTTGCCCAACGTCGGATCCCGGATCGATCCTCGTTTCTTTTGAACGACCGCCAAAACTTAATCGCGAGTTGCGCGCGCAACCTCCGGATCGGTACTAATTCCGCGATCAGAATTAGTTCCTCGTTCGATCGTAAGGAAAGGACAAATTATTTTTTTTTCTTTTGTAGATGAACGAACGTATACATACTGGTTTTGCACGACTGGAACCGACGATCCACGAATCCAAGTGGAATGACACCATCGTGTTTTCCTCTTTACCTTTGAGATTCCCGGACCTCTGGGCAAAACACATACGTCAGAATTCTTATGTTGACCGCAGTGTCTCAGTCGTGGTTCATACTTCGCGAAAAACGAATTCTCTCGCGATTTTGGAATTCCTCCTGGCGGTTTTCGAAGTGATTTTTTCGACGATCTTTCGTCGTCTGTGGTCGCAACACGATTCGTTATTCGTTCGTGTACGTGTACACAGCGTGTAATACTTGGAGGCTGATTCGCGCAGCAGTAGCAAGTTTCAAATTCAATCAACCGGATCCAGTCTCGATTCACCTGTGTCGACGTGGTGAAATTTTTGTTTTTGTCTCGTGTGACCGTGGAGTTCTACGCCGTCGATGCTAAGATAGGTGAAAATACTAATAGGAATAATTAATTGTAAATATACGCGAGAAGTTGCGTAGATAAATAGGCAGAGGGAATGTCGACAAGGGAGAACAAGAGAGGCGAGGGGCAACGGGACGGAGGAAGATAGTCGGACGGCAGTGAAAGTATGTCACAGCCTCGAGAAAGATACGAAGCTCTCTGTTTTACTAATCGACGCAATGTGAAGAGGGTATCCCGAATATCGACGTTGATACCAAGAATTCGGGATATTCTTGATTGCTTCTTCTTCTTTTTTTTTTTTTTGCCACTAAATGCAAGCGAATATACCTGCCTGGAAAAAAAGAAAAAAAAACAAGCACTCGTTATGTGACTCGACGATTCCGATCGATCGGTTTCACCGTATTCATTCCTCGTTCCAAAAACCAACGATACCCGTCGACCATTCGCGTTGTAGTCGGTTGCGAATCGATCGTGTAAAATGTGAATGTCGTTTCAGGACATGTCCGACGTGTGCGTCGGGACCAGCGTGGGGACCATTACCGAGCCAGAATGTTTAGGACCCTGCGAGCCCGGAACGTCGGTTACTCTCGAGGGTATCGTCTGGCACGAAACCGAAGGAGGTAAGTCCGAACGTCCGTTGAACGCTAGGAATCCGTTTCTACCGTGCGAACATATATTTGGACCCCAGTGTATTAAGACCCCTTTTTAAAAAAATGACAGTTTACATGATTCCTGTATCAAATATTTCACTGTTTCCTATGATAAACATTATTTCGTTCTAAGTCGTCTAGCTTTTAATACAGGTACATAATAGTCTAAAAATGATATTAAGTTCATATTTTTAAAACATTGTAAAGTCCATCACATAGGGGAATTAATGCAATGTTCACGATTTCTATATATAGAGATTTGTCTTTAATATATTCAATAGTTCGAAGATAGCGATTTGTTTCTCGCACTATTATTACTGAACTGTTCCAAAGTTACAAGGTTTTCGCACCAAAGTTTGAAAAAGCATATTCTACAAGCAAAAATAAGACAAAAATGTCATACAAACATAGGCTCTAAAATGTTTGATTAAAAAGTTGTAAACAAAAATACGAAATGATTAAGAACTGCTGTTTCGTGGACACAGCATAAAAGCACATTGTTGATATCTGTTATGTTTACATAAACTCTAATCTTTACTTGCTGAGGCTGTTGATTTATTTGTTGGCTAATATCGGACATTTTCAAATAGAATTATAAGTGATTTCAACCTGTGTGATATCAGTCAACGACACCAGTTGATTATCATTTCTTATTTTTGTTTACAACATTTTAATAAAGCATTTAACAGTCTACATTTATAAGACATGTTTGTCGTATTTTTCCTTATAGAATATGCTGGTAAAGATTGGCGTGTAAAAACTCGGACACACTGTACATTTATGTGTATAAACACATATAAAAACACGTGGTTATGTTCTCCGTCTACATACTCATAAACATCCGGTATTCGATTGCAGGTGTGCTGGTGGTGAACGTAACATGGCGTGGAAAAACGTACGTGGGGACGTTGTTGGATTGCACGCGTCACGATTGGGCGCCGCCGAGATTCTGCGACTCCCCGACCAGCGATCTCGATGCACGGACGCCGAAAGGGCGCGGAAAGCGTGGACGGGCCGCGGCAAACGCGACTCCAGGCAACGATTTGAGTAATTTCACGGAGACGAGGAGTTCGGTGCACAGCAAGCTACGTAATGGCGGCGCGAAAGGCCGTCGTGGGGCACAAGGTTCGCCGGCTGCGAGTCCGAGTCCAGCGGCTTTCGTTCCACCGCGACCGGATCCCGCGGCAAAGCGAAAGTCCCGGGGACCGGAGGAGGAGGACAAGAACAAAAGACGAGCCCCGCCGCCGACACCCCCGAGCGGATCGCCTCCGGCGAGCCCGGTGTTGCTAGAGTGCCCGGAACCGAATTGCAATAAAAAGTACAAACACATCAACGGTTTAAAGTATCACCAGAGCCACGCGCACGGCTCGGCGGATGACGACGACACGAAAGAAGGCATCACGAGCATGTCAGAGAACGACGAGAGCAATATCGAAGCTCCTAGCCCAGCGACGCCGGTGAAATCCCCAGTTGACAAGCCCGAGGGCACGCCGCTCAGGCCAGTCAGTCCCCCAGCGACCAGCCTACCGCCGGAAACGCCTCCTCCACCACCCCGAGTCGCCTCGCCAAGTATAGAACCGACCGCCCCTGTGCTCGGCTCAGACAAGAGCATCGTGAAACCAGGCGTGCTCAGGTTCGGCCAGGACGACCTTCCCGCGCCACCGTCGACGATTCCAACCTCGACCAGGCAGCAGTCTGTACAGCAACAGCAGCAGCAACAAGCGCAACCGAATCAGTCGTCTTTAGGCGGTTCGAACTCACCGCAAAGCCCGAGTCCCCGAGCCAGCCAATCGCCCAGACCTATACCGTCGCCGCATCCGAGCGCGAACAACATGCCTCCGCAGTTGAATATACCGCAACCGCCGCAGCCGTCCCAGATGTCGCAACACCAACAACAAAATTCGCTTCTGCAGCAGACCCAGCAATCGTTGCAAACCAGCCAGTCGGCGATCTCGCAACAGCACCAATCCAGCCAGCAATCGCAGCAGCTGCAGTCGGCCGTTGTTCAGCAACAACAGCAACAATTGTCGTCAGCGCATCAACTCTCTGTACAGCACTCGTTGTCGGCGCAGCTTGGACAACCGACGCAAGCACACGTGGTACAGGCCGGGTTACAGCAGCAGCAGCAGCAACAACAGCCGACTGGTTTGCAGAGTATCGCGAGTCAACATCCGGGTCTTCAGGGTCTCGCCACTCAGGTGTCGCAACAGACGGCCGTGCCCCCGCAAACCGTTCATCCCGGTCAGGCTGTACAGTCGCATTTGCAACCGTATCAGAGCGTGTCGTTGCACGCGAAAATGCCACAGTTCAAGGTTAAACCGACCGCGGCTCTGATGCCCGAGCAAGACAAGAGTAAAGATCTACGCGCTGCCAAGCCGCCGAGTTACAAGAAGAAATCGAGGAAGTCGCCCGGTGGCAGTCCCCATCCGTCGCCGTTGGAAGCGCCGATCGTCGATTCCGCCCGGGAGGACGTCCAAAGCCCGGCCTATTCGGACATATCCGACGACGCAGCGCCAGTTCTCGAGGCGGAACCGGCCGACAAGTCGAAGCAGTCGCAGGAGAAGGACGGCAAGCCAACCGCAGCCACTCATCTACCGGCGCACTTCAGCATGTACCCGTATTACGGGCAACCACCCTATTTGGTACCGAGCGTTCAAGAGAGTAAACCGGTGATCGATCAGAAACCGACCGATCTCGTTCCAAAACAAGAAATGAAACCGCTGAATATTCCGCAGATGCCCACGATGGCCAGTCTGCAGAGCGTGGTGGCCGAGAAGGAGAAGAAGGAGCTGAGCCAGTCTGTTCCGCAGCCGCAGCAACAGCCCCACTACTACGGCGGTTACGGCGGTTACATGCCACCCGGCTACCCGTATCAACCGCCACAAACGGTGTCCCAGCAGCAGCAGCAGCAACAGCAGCAGCAGCAACAACAGCAGCAGCAACAACAACAGGCGCAGGAACAGGAGATGCACGAGCAAAAGGCGAAAATCAAACAGGAGCCGCAACCTCAGCAGCCCAGCCTGAAGGACAAACAGCACGAGAATCATCAGATACTGAAGGAGAGCATCGAGATGAAGAGTCAGATGAGCCCGTATCACGTTTACCACGGTTCCCAGAGTCAAAGGCCGGGACCGCCTCCCCCTCCGCCTGGCCCGATGCAAGACGACAGGAGGTATTACCTGTATCCGGGCGATCAGAGGCGAAAGGAGGAGTCGAGCAAGCAGAGCCAACAGGCGAAACCGCCGCCCCCGAGCCCGAAACATCAGCCGAAACAGGAGAAACCGCAAGATTTAGGAAAGAACGAGGACTCGAAGAGCAAACAGGAGGGCGTGAAACCGACGATGGAGACGCAAGGACCGCCGCCGCCGACGTCGCAGTACGCCTATATTCATCCGAGTTACATGCAGCCCCAGCATTACGGCGCGTTACCGTTCGATCCCGGGCATCCTGTCTATCGAGGGCTCAGTCCTATGTTGGTCTCGGGACCTTATTCCGGTAACCCGTACCTCCATCAGCTGCCGAGGTATCACGCGCCGGAGGACCTTAGCCGACCGCCCGGTGGCAAAGCGTTGGATCTGCTGCAGCACCATGCCAATCAGTATTACTCGGCGCACAAGATACACGAGCTACAGGAGCGTGCGCTGAAATCCCCGACCCCGAAGACATCGGCGGCCTCTGCGAGTCCGTCGTCCGCGGGACCAACGCCCTCGAGACCGCCGAGCGGACCGCCAAGCTCGGTGGCAGGCCAAGCGGGTGGCGCTGGTCCTGGACCGCCGCAAGCCCCCGGACAGCAATCAGGTGGGAAGCAACAAGGTCAACCGGGTGGTCAGCAATCGCAGCAACAGCCGCCCGTCGACGGTGGGAACGGATCCTTGCCGAAAGACAATCGATCGCCCCCGCCCCAACGGCACGTGCACACGCATCATCACACGCACGTGGGCTTAGGCTATCCCCTATTGACCGGACAATATCCTGCCCCTTACGGAGGTAAGCCTCTCGTCAGACCCTGACAGTAAGCGTCTCGATACGCGACAACAAATCTCGATATTAGATAGTATCGTCGACGTTCTCGCGGATCGATTCCCCGTACATTGATCGCTCATTGGGGCCCCCCCCCCCATCTCGCACGTTCTCCCCGGCCAGCCCATCGAGAAGAGTCCTCGTTACCCACTTCCGGTGGACCATGGTCGAGCGAGGACATTTGTGTACAGAAGCATTTTATTCACCCCGGAACCATTGTGTCGCGTGTCTCCATGGATTAGGCTTTCCGGACGATATTCCCCGTAGTGATTTTGCTTCGCCAGCGATCGAACACGCGCCCGTATAACCGCGACAAGCCTCGTTTTTGCGTCGTCGAAGCCTGATCGTCTAATAAATTGTACGGTACACCATATTGGTGCATGCGACTGCTGTGCGATATTTCTTGTTTCCACGATCTCGCAGAGAACACCGGAAACAAGAGTTGCGACCTCTTCACACAACCCCACCGTTTTCCATGGAAGACGTCTCGATTCCTGGCTACCGGCCACCCGTTTTTCTTTTCATTTCTGTCGCTCTATTTTGTTCGATAGGAGAGAAAAACACGTAAATTCGGACGCGTACACGCGACCAGTAGACGTCTAATGACACAAAAACGACGACATTCGACGTGTCTTCGATTAACGGATATAGGACAAACGTATGTGTATATAAAATCGCCTAGGCGTTTCACGACAACGGCGAGCGCCCGATACTGCGTCAGCTACGCCGGCAATGTACAAGCGGCATTTTTTCTTTTTTTTTTTTTTCTTTTTTTTTTTTTTAATAAACGGTACATTCAGAAGCGAATAATAGGTATATAATATATACGTGTGTAAATACGCGTTTATAAACGACTCGTCGATCGACTACGAACTGGTTATTTTGAACATAAAAATAGTAGGGAAACATAGTACCCAGCGCGGTGAAGCACCGTGGGTAAAGCGCGAATCACGCGCCACGTCTGCCCGCGGGGACAACAAGTTAGTAGAAAACGCGTAATTAGAGTTTATAGTTCAGACTGTGATAAATGCTATAAATCGTCGGGCTCGTTATCCGAGCCGTGATGGCGATCAGAGAACGGTTCGACACGTAATGAATTCTTACGCGTTGCGCATCGATAGGGAACAACAGGGGTTATAGGATAGTGGTGAAGATAATATAGCCTTACAAGACGATGATATACAGCTTTCCCGAGCGACGAACACATTTGGGTAGTCTTCCACCGAGAAGGGCTCTTTTGCTCGAGGGACAGAGAGAGAGAGAGAGAGAGAGAGAGAGAGAGAGAGAGAGAGAGAGAAAGTGAGAGGATCCACGTGCTCTCGCGAATGTTCACCGAAAAAAAAAAGAAAAAAAAACTAATCGCCGTCGCATTTCTCGAACACAGCCACAGACGCATCTACAACATGGATGCGAACACCATTCGGCGAGCTCTGACGATTCCACGACTCTACCTATCCTCCTCCCCCTGGTACCATTCATCGCGTCCCATCGCCTGTTCGCGCTACACGATCGCCGTTCTCCTGTTCTCCAACCCCCTTGTCTTCGGTATCCTTTCCATTCCGCAGCTTCCATTCACGGCCGGAATTTTGCTCACGCGAGAGACACCACCCCACCTCGATTCCTTGGGGCGATACTTGGGCTGGAGTGACGCCGAATCGCCGAGAGCGTTTCAATCGAGAACACCGCTCGGAAAACATTCAAAACGGAAGAAACAAAGAAAAAAAAAACAAAACAAAAACAAAACACTAGGCTCGCGTTCCGGAGAGAAAGATTTCTTCGTTAAACATGTTCCGAGGACGAAAACCATAACGAAGCACCGGAATCAAGAGACCGATCCGATCCGTAACGATCACGACGTGCGTATGTGTGTGTGTGAACCACAATTTGAATATATTTATAATCGATTCGAATTTCGAATTCCCGTTCAAAAGACTCTCGGAAAACACGGAACCTCGGGGCGGATCCCCCAAATTACGCGTCTCGCCTTGTCGCCACGCCATCGCGACGAGGCGACGACACGCGGAAACGCAGATCGAAAAAAAAAAAAAAAATAAAAAAAAACAAAAAAAAAAGAGAACTAATGGACCGATGTCTGTCTCTCTGTGTCTGTTGCAGCGGCAATGCTGGCGAGTCAGCAGGCCGCCGCGGTAGCCGCATCGGTGATCTCGCCATTCCCGCCCAAGTGACCCGCGGCCCCCGGTCCCGTACTAGCTGCCGGAACGGCCGGACCCAACTCCGCACAAAATCACCACACGTCTCATCATCCGCCGCCGGTCAGCGGGACGACCGGTCCGGGACATCCGCACTCTGCCGCCGCTGGCAGACAGCCCTAGGATACGACGATTCTCGAGAATACCGATAATTCGAGCCTGCCGCTTCTTCTTCTTCTTCTTCGTCGCTAAACACGCCCATCACGATCTTCGACTGGCCACCGCCGGCTACAACACACCTATCCGACAGCGTCTACCAGAGCCAGCTGTGTGTGTGTGTGTGTATGTGTGTTTCTGCGCCACCTGTTACCGCCGGCTACAACACACCTATCCGACAGCGTCTACCAGAGCCAGCTGTGTGTGTGTGTGTGTGTATGTGTGTTTCTGCGCCACCTGTCAACCCCGCCTGCCAAGTGTATAATATCGGCGGCATTTGTTTTTTAGTCGCGTTTTTTCACTGTCTCTCACATGGGAAGTTCGGTAAACTGAAAATTCCGAGTTTTTTTTAAACTTCGCAGATTTGTAGGAGACCTCAAGAGAAGTATAGCGGAATTTTTGTCTTTGGCCCAATTTCAGTTCTTTAGGGTGGAAACATACCTTGAGGGTGGATAGGTGTTTACATATTTTCCTGTATATCTTTAAAACCATCGTAGATATAAAAAAATGGTTAGAATAAAAATAGAATGGCTTTTTATGCTCCATAGAATGATGCAATTAAATTGATAATTAATAAAAGTGGGGGAGATGTTTTTATTTAAGCAAAGAATTTTTATCAATTTAATTGCACCATTCGATTTTTATTATAACCATTTCTTTATATCTACGATAGTTTTAATGATATACAGGGAAATATGGGAACACCTATCTACCTTCAAGAGATGTTTTCATCCTGAAGAACTGAAATTGGGCGAGAAACAAAAATTGCGCTATACTGTTCTTGAGGTACCCTACAAACCTGCAAAATTTAAAAAAAATCTGAATTTTCGGGTTAGCGAATTTCCTTTGTTAGTCTCGTTTGGATTATCGTGTATACGCGGATGTCGAATCGCTTGTTCAGCCTGCTTCGCGAGTTGAAAGAGGTCTGGGGGGGGACGAAGGAAGGTTTCAGAGAGCGAGTTGGCTTCTTTAGGGCGTTTCATTCGGTTAACAAGCGAGACTGGCTGCTACTCTTTCGAATTCGAGCCGAACGATTCTACTACAATCTACTGAACTCTAGAAGAATTACTATTGGTAATGTCATTCTTTGTGGTATCTTTGTGTCACTGCCTTGCAAGCAATTATTTTCTTAGTATTTGTTGTGGAACATTTCAATGACGGACGGAAGGATGATTTGGATGTTTAATGAGTGCACTGAAAATCTGTTTAAAAGAACGCAAAATTACGGAAATATCGGTATCACGACATCGTCATTATCTACTAGACGCAATTCGAGAACAATCTGGGACGAAAATTGCCCCGAGTTTTACGTAAGTCGTGTTTCGAATTTTCTTTATGTTTTCATAGTTTCTTCGATAGATCGATGAGAGAGTGGCGATAGTCCAGAACGAAGCGACCACGAAGTAAATTGCGACGGTAACGGTGGTAGGGAAAGAATATGCTAGGGACACCACGAAACTCGAATAGGCAGTGGAAGAAAAGTGTAGATGTTTGGACGGTGAACGCGTATATCGTAAACGCTCCGAGGCTCGTGTCGAACGGACGTCGCGTTGTCGACTCCTCGGAACAAACTGTTTTGTGTTCCGGTTGTCGTCGTGGAATCTCACAAAGTATTCGTGAACAAAAAACAGTGGTGTTGTTCCTTGAACACCACATGGTCGCGGGTTGGATGCGTTTGAAAGTACTCGCGCTTGGTTTAGCGAACGAGCAACGGAGGGGGGAGGGAAAAGGCTCTCGATACACCGTGGTACCATGCACGTGTTTTAGATGTCGTTATTGGACAGACAAAGACTTCCTCGATGGCCCGTACTGTTCTTCATTTTTGTACGCGTAGGGGATAGGCAATGAAGGGCGGGTCGATGTGTATCCTATTGGGTCGCGAACCCAATTTTTTTAATTATTCCAGCAACGCAAGAAAACCGCGCGCGCGTCCGCCTCCCTTTCCCAAAAATCGGCATCGAAGGCAACACATTTTTATCCTACGTAGAAAGTTTCCGAAAGGTACACTTTGTGTGTGTGTGTGTGAGTGCGAATGGGAACCGAGATACGCGTTGCGTGCGTGTGCTGTGCGTTGCGTATTGCGTGATTTCATATTTTTTTTTTTTTTTGTTCTGTTTGTTTTGTGTATACCGCGTACGAATGTGTTTTAAACGAGGAAAACGTTGTGCATAAACGGGTGGACATTATACTATTATATAGATCCTTGTATTTTATTGTAAAAAGAAACGAAAAATTGCGTATTCGCAAACTCGACATTTTTGTAGAGAAATTGTGTAAACACTTGGACGATGACACGATTCTTTGAGACGATTTGATTACCTATCGATGTATTATGTCGGTAATATATATATATATATATATAAATATATTTAAAAAAAATGGAAATAATTGAGATACTCGTCTCGTAGGACAGTATAGAGGGAAAAATCGGGATTCTAAATATGACGATGACGCGACATTAAGCGATTGTACATTTGAATACGCTAGAACGCTATTTGTTTACTAAAAATAACGGTAGTTAGCGGTACCGCGAATAATGTAGGAGAGAATGATGCTGAACGTGTACGAATGGGAGTGAGAATGAGAATGAAAGAGAGAAAGAGAGAGAGAGTAAAGGAGCGAAAGGGTGACAGAAAGAGTGAGGGGGATGAACGGCCAGACAAAACGAAGAATAAGACTAATTAATGAGAAAAGGAAAAAACCTATTAGGTATATGCTAATGCCGTCACGGATACAAGCGCATAGTATCCTGGATGGCTACCTAACGTTAGTTCAGTAACAATTATTACCCTTGTATCTTTTATTACGATTATTCATTAATAATTATCGGTTGCATTATTTTATTATTGTATCGATGAGAGACGAAAGCGTTTGTGCGACGAACGATTGGTAAACAAAAAAAAAAAAAGAAAAAAGAAAAGTAACGCGTTGCCAAGAATACGAAAATAGTTTTATCGTCCCGTGCATAGTGCCGCGAATGCCAAATAAAACAAAAAAGAGCAAGGCGTGTTTTTTTGTTCTTCTTAATTCGAATAAAAAAAAAAAAAAAAAAATACCGACGATTCATTTAGCAGAATAACAGTGAAACGAGGTGTAAACATTTGTCGCGTCTCAGTTTTAATGAGGCGTTCGAAGGAGAAATGGGGGCAGGCTTTAAAGTAAAATGCTGGTGCTGTGCTGTGATTTTTATAAAAAAAAAAAAAAAGAAACAAACAAACAAAACGCTAAAGAGAGAAAGAAGACGAATGCGATCGTGACAAATTTTTTGTGAAAACATGCAGATAGCCTAAGTACCTGGACCTGCCCTACGCTCTCCGCAAACGTAAATTCTCGTAGAATGGGGTAAAACAGAGAAAATTGAAAAAAAAAAAAGAAGGGAAATGAAAAACGAAGTTGTACGGATTGTATAGGCTGTAAAGTGTATTTGCTTTTAAACAAAATTTACTATAGATCGTTAATCGCTAATTACGCGAGGTAAAGGAGATGTCTCCAATCGTCGATTTACCAGAACGTTTAATCCATTTCGCATACTTCCAACACCGAATTCGTACTAACAGTGAAATCATCTGGAAAACAGACTGTTTGACCGAGCAGCCCATCGCATACCCGTAAAATTCGTTCTTTCTCTCAGGTGATCGACAATTTAGTATGTAACTTCGTCTTCGAAGGAAAAACTTGTTGCTCCACGGTATATCATTCTTCTTCGATATTATTATAATACATCCCACACACCTTTGATACGATCCATGTCCCTCGTGTCCTGATCTCACCCTAAAAATTCGGCCCGTGCAAACCGTAACGCGAAACAATGGATGTAATTTAGCAATTGGAGACAACTTCCAACTAAGGATATACTTTAGCGAGTACTGTGTATTTGCCACGATGTTGCATAATCCATTGCGAAAAATCCTCGGAACGAATAAAGAAAGCAAACGACAACGTGAAGACGGACTGAAATGTATCGTAACGTATCGTAATGTAATAAACAAGGACCCGTATTCTCGTCTCCTTTTTTTTTTTTTTTTTTCTAGAACGATAAAAATAGCGAGTCGTTGCGCTTTATATATTATACACTTCGAATATATGAATATACGAGTAACATTACGTACAGAAAACAAGTACAGAAATGCAGGCATCTTGTCGTTAAATTGTAAGATATTGTGTTCAAGCTCCAGAATGTATTCTGATCCCCTTCCTCAGACTACTATATATTAAATATATTGTGCACTATGCTCCAACTTGTCCATACGAATAAATACATTGAAAAATCTCACTCTTTGCGGTATCATCGATTGGAGCCATTGTTCTACGGCGCGATTCTTTTTTCCTTTAGAAATCCTGTTTTTCTTTATCATGCGAAAACATTTCATCAACGTACCGTTTGATCTACTTGGAATGCTTTTTCTCTCTCGACAGAATAACTGTAAATACTTAACGCGTAAGTATATAGAGCAATACAAATATAATTAATTTTGAAAGTAGTGTTGCGCATGAATCGTAAGTTAGTCGTGTAACACGATTCGACACACGACTCGTAGCCTATGAGTCATAGGTGCACCCACGTGTTTCGATTGATTGTGTATAGTGCGAGAACTGCAACTGTAGGTTATGCGTTATAACCTGAATGCATGATTTTGAATTAACATCTGTCTTGCACTGAGCACCGTCTGAATTATTTTCCGCATTTCGTTTAAGAAAATACGTAGGATTCGATCGGAAAAGAACTACCTGATGCAGATTCTTCGCGTAAAATGGACGAAATAGAGTACAAATTAAAATCCGCAAATCCTGTTTTGATATCACATGTGAGTTATTTGCATCTTTTACACCGAATATTTTGTTCTTGTTTTAATGCTTCGTATACAATATTTTTTTCTTTCAGGCAATATCGAAACTCTTCGATTCGATCAAGAAAAAGAGAAACGATGGTGCCAATGTTAATATTTCGCAAGTAAACCTTCGATTTTATGTTAGCGTATAAACAACATTTCATTAGATATTCTTCTGATTTTATTGTTTGTAACAGATAGCTGAATTTAAACTGCTGTCCGCAAAGCGAGACAGTGCAGACCTTGTACTCAGCGCATCCGCTTGTCAAGCTCTGATCGCGCTAGTCGAAAATGGATTGTGGGATGTCGGCGAAGCACTGACCTCCTTTGTATCCAGCATCTCTTCTATGAAGTAAGTGTATACATATGTCATTTTAGTGCACATCGTTCCTTAAATTTTTCATTAAGCTTCATAACAAGCACACCTTACGTTTTAGAAATTTTGTAGTATCTGCTACCGCTATTGGTCGCTTGTTAACTTTGATTTTAAAAAACAATAATGAAAACAATGCCATGTATCCATTTACACTACATGCACCGCAACATCCTTTTATAATGATTTTAAATCAAGATAAATACAGTTGGCAAACTGTATTAAACCAAATGATGTACATTATGAATCATCAGAATCCAGGGTGTGTAGAAAAGTGTATGTTTCTAGGATATGTTTGTGCATATACTAAATATCCCAGTATTTCAGAATCAAGAAAAACAGCATAGAAATGTTACGTCCTGTTTTTCTATATATTTTATGTAATCCTTCAAATACATTCGACTGCTGTATGCAGCCTGTTTGGAAATTATTAATTAAATCGGACCATGGCATATATTTACAGACGGAAGTCTTACTTTGGTTGCATACCGCTGACGCCCGTTCCTGTGTAAATACAAACTATCGAATTTTAGAATTCACGGAGAAAGCATTACTAGAGAAAAATAAAGGGTATTGTACAGCATTCGCACCAATAATAGCATCTGTGTCTTTGCAACTGTTAAAACATGGATCGGATCCAAGACCAAACTTCGACATATTATCTGTGATTATAGATCAGTGCGATGTAAATATAGGAAATCTTATGTTAGTATTATTGGCAGAAATAATAACTTTATGCCCAACTAGTTACTTGTGTAGCATTCTGCAAACATGTGAGTAGTCGAAATTTAAACGAAACTTGATGCTTTTTTTGTACTATAAGTTTTGTCAAATTATGTTACAGGTACGACAATAACAAAGAAAATGGTATGCAACGATATATTTCTGAGCACTTTGATGGCATCAATCTTAAAGTGGCTGGCATACCCGTCCATGTTATGTTCGGATGCTTTGGATATAGCAACAAATTTAATAAGAAATATGTTCGTTCGAGTGAAGCGTACGGCTTACGATGACACGGTGTTCACGAGTAAAACTTTCAAAACTTTCAGTTACTTCGATCCTTACGTTCAGTTCCACGTGGAGATCGTGCGTAGTCTGAATGTCTGCAACTCAAATGATATTTTACTCTGGTTGAAGGGTATGTCGCAAGTACCAATCGATTTGAAGCACAAATGTAAACTGTTATTGTCCGGACTATTTTTACAAACAACACATCCAGAAGCAGCTAAGTTAAGCTGCAGCATACTTGTGGATGTTTGCAGAGAAATCAAAAGTTTCGAATCACATTTGCTGTCTCTATTATTATGTAAATTGGCCAAGAGTAAAAGCACCACAGAATTAAGGTACTTGCTGCCTGTTGTACCAGAGTTAGTAACTATGAGAGAAAACGTTCCGATTGTTACCCACACTTTGGACTCGCTACTGCAGGGTGATAGCCAATTAAAATATTGTGCCATCGAGCTGTATCTGAAAACATTGAAAGCACAACCAAGGTGTTGCCGGTTTGTGTTGGCTGCAATAATTGATCTAACGAAAACCGATCCTTCTTGGTATTCGAACGCAATCTGTACAAGAGCTATGAAGTATATTTGTGAAAATCATCCTGAACATGGAGAAACATTGGTACCATTGCTGTCACAAATATTAAATCGTTCAACAGACATAAATGGTGGAACCGCAAGCGCACTCGCTATTAAAAGTATTTCTGCGCTTTGTAAAGCTTCTGTAATAGATATTTCTTCAACCTGGAGAGTATTAGCCCCAAAAATGGAGAAAGAGAAACGTGCCGTTGTCTTAGAGAGTCTTTGCGAATTGTTCGGTGATATTATTTCGTATCCGTCGTCTCTGGCTATCGAAGAGCATGATCAACTGATTACTGGTATAGTTTCGAATTTGTGGAAATACGCGATGTGTAACGATACCAGAGTAATCGAATCTGCGCTTAAATCACTGTGTTGTTATCGTCTAGAGCATATGTCTCTGGAAACATTACCTGCAGACTTTCGATCGCATCTTATAACACAAAAAACGGGTCCCGTAACGTCAACGGATGTTCCAACAAAACCGGAAGATGTATTTCAATACATCCCCTCCACTTGTTGGATAGAAATGCTTCAGAAAATAAATAAAACAGCGTTGTCCGTTGCTGGAGATCTGTTAATTTCATTCGTGAACGAAGAAGTGTCTAATTTTCGATCAGGAATTTATATTTGGCCTCACGGGGAGCCTGAGAATTTTAAATATTTGCCGAAACAAAGCGTAATAAGAGGTGTCGGTGAATATTTGAGACGATCTAACAAAGCTGAATCTAATAATCATCGTATTATTACGGAATGCCTGAGAATTTTTGCTCAAAGATACCCAAAACCGTTGCCAAATGTTAATTGGAATATCCTCAAAGATACTGCCGTTCTATCACCCGAAGCTAAAAAATATGCTTTTTCCATCGCTTGTTACAATGCGCAGGTATCTTTGTCTGCCAGATCTATTATAGAAGATTATTTGTCCACGTATAAATCAGAAACTAACCCCGATGTCCACCTAAACAACGAGTGCTTCATGCTGTATTCGAATCTTGAAGATTTGTGTCAAGTCGTCGAACCGAATAACATTAAACCGTTCTTAAAAACCACATTGAAATATGTACTACAGAAAATGAATTTCAATAACGAGCATTTTATAAACTTATTCGGTTCTATTATGTCTGCATATGCTCGAACTTTAAGAAGCCAAGACATGAGCGACAAGAATTTCACCCTCCTATCCATCTTACTGGAGAAACTTTTCTATAGAGTAGATTTAACTTGCGAACGTTTCAAGCCTTATATTACAGCAGTTCTGGAGTTGTCGACAAAGCACTTGGAGAAAGTTACATCTCCTAGAACATGGTTGGAAATAACAATTAATGAATTAAAAAATGCCATCGTGATTAGAGCTGAATTCATTATAAAGAAATGCCCTGAATCTCCTTTAACGTGGTTGAACGAACTCATCGACGAAACAGCATCCATACCTAGGTAAATGTAAAGTACTGTTGCGTGTTATAATTTGACACAATTCTCTTGAATACCACTATACATAAAAACTCATTTTAATATTTTTCCAAAGCGTACAGGTGTATCTTCTCGAAACTATTCAAAGAATACACAGGGAAATGCAATTTGTGAAGTCCATCACAAATTGGATAGTAGATTTTATGACACAGATTCAAGGATTATTGCTCGAATCGTCGCAGGACAATAGTAACAAAGTACAATTTTACTGCAGCGTTTTATTCGTGTCTATCATCAGTGTGTCTGGCATCGATTGCACATTAATGAAACAAGATTCATTGGCCACATCTACGAACGTCCGAGTCGAGTTGTTTCCTCATGCTATCTCGATCCTTTCTGATAGGCAAGATTGGAAGCATGTGATTCCTCAGGTATGCTGCAATTACATATGTCTCTGTGCATCGGTTAATGCTTTAAAACTAGTGAATTCTTTTCTCTAGGAAGAATGTTGTGAAAGCTGACAAACATTTCGTTTCTCTTACATGTTCTAGATCATGGAATGGTTAAACAACATGAGAACAAGTACTATTCCTAGTATGTACAAGCTCATATTTCATCGTTCATTAATTTCTGTAAGACATAATTCATATTATAAGGAGGTATGGTCGAAATATTTATCGATTAAGACTGAAGTGTAAATATAAATTATATATATTACAAGGAAACAATTTTTACAATAAATGTGTTTATACAAATTGCAGATTTAACATAAGAAATTAAAACAAGAAAACATGAAGTCATACTATGAAACATATCTAATACTGTAGAACACCTTTTTGCTTGCACACCTTGTGCCAGTTTTCATAATGCTAAACAGATGTTTCACTATTATCTAGAGTCATAACTGTCAATGTGTTGGGTCTTGATCCACTTAATGTATGGTCTTCTGGCATTTTCATTCGAGGCTCTAATATATTTCGTTTTGTCTCAACACTTTTCTTTATAGGTGTACGACTTGGACTAGATTTTCTACTACTTGGATAAGATTTTAGTAGACGGGCTCTAAAAAAACAAAACAGTTGAATTTAAACATATATGCGATTACATTATAATAAGCACTCTATTAAAAGCACTTACGCATCCATTAATTTAAGAAACAATCGCGTGTATTCTTGGTACTCTTCATCTCCAAATTCTGTCGGATCATGCCTAGCATGTTCGTACAAATCGCAAAATTGATGAATTAACCGTTGCCCGCTTTCATTTAGCGGAGTGGCTAATGTAGAAAGAAAATAAGCTCTTAAATTTTCAGACGGATGTCTCTTGAGACAACTATCATATTTTGTAATTTCCGCTTCTACAAGAACAAAATATTAACCATCGATTTAAGGTTTAATTTTTAATTTGTTACAATAAACGTGTAGGTATAATTACCCAATACTTTGACGTCGTCTACTGCTTTTAGTCTATAGTAATGTGGCGAAACTTGCGCGTGAGGTGTCACGATGAATCGTGGATCGCTAATAAGTTGTGGTTCGTATTGGATTCTAGGTATTACTTCAATTCGCCTTTCAATTTCCTTCTTTAGTGACTAAAAAATTGAACGAAGTCTTCATTTGTAACAGGAATACTATGAACAACGTAACTATTCGTACCTTTTTGGCATCGTGTCCAATAGGAATATGAGGGCCACGACGTGATCGCAAGGCAAATCTCATAATCTGACGTTTTGCAAAAATAAACAATAATAATATTGTTAACACGCCAGCCGCAATAAATATTACTATTGTCACACCGGAAAGTTCTTCAGTCATGTTTACATTATAGTGCACCGGCAGTTAATCTATGCATCCCACTCAGGCAATTTGACTCACTTGACTTGAGTTACCAAGTAAAATAAGAGCTCTCTTTTTTCGTGATGTCCAGTGGTATGTGATGAAAACCAAAAGAAAATCGTACTAATCGCGATAACATATCTTTTCCCATGATGTTAAACTATTTGTTAAAGCCTACAGAATCGATGTTCTGCATACAAAATTGCCAGCTTTGACATCTTCAATACGTGTTTTTTAAAAACATTGACAATTCGATGCGTGATTCCTCTGTATACTGAATTATCAATCTCTACGAAACAACGTATCTAACACGAACGAAATATATAATGCTCCATTCGTGCTAATAATACCCAAAATTCGTGATTTATACAGGGTCTCTGGCGCCTCCACCGGGGGTTCTATGACCCCTGTTACCAAACTACTACCACCGACTAGGTATAGAATAGACCTATCATCCAATGCTTTTTTCTGTCCCACGTTCATAGGGCTACGTAGCCCTGTTACCATTTTAGTGTCAATATCCGACGTTACCGATAAAGCATGAATTCTGAGTATTATTAGCACCAATGAAGTGTTATATATTCCATTCATATTAGTGATTCGATCACGTTCGTTCTCAATTACGGTAATTTTTCACAGTGATTCGTGATTTCTCGTGATCGTTTCTGATTGGTGGAGAAACCTAACAGTTCTTTACACGCGACACATAATCTGTATATTTTATGTTTTATATTAATCCCTGACTTTTTATACTATCGGTATTTCAGAACATGAGACACGAAGTCCCATAAGGTGATAGGTCTATCCTATACCTAGTCGGTGCTACTACACAGGTCTATACTCACCATTCGATACGAGTATTTTTGTTCGATACCTACTTGGTATCGCAACCGCAGGTATCGATACCAACAGTACTCGGTATCGAAACAAAAGCACATAAAGCTCAATGTTTATCGGTAACATTGAGCGTGACACAAGAATAGTAGTGGGGTGCTAGCGCCCCAGAAAATCAAGCTACAAACATGCATTGGATGTTACTGAAGTCTATTCTTATTGCTCCAAATAAGATGCTATTCGGAATGAGCTCTTTGTTGATATAAGCGCCTACGCGATTTTCAGTAATTCATTTGGGGAAATTACGTTTCTAGTGTTGCGTATTCGCAACTGGTAATATTTAGAATCAAGCGCCATCTGTTCAGAATTTTAGGAATAAGTACATGTAACTACACTGTCATCTGTAGGCGCAGATTCAAATTAGGCGCGGCAAATATGAATTGTACAACAGCGTAACTGAGGCAATGAATCAGGGTATTAGATAACTAATTATTGATTAAATGTCAAAATGATAACATTGATGACTAGAAATTACTCGTATTTGATATTTACTTTTCTAAATAGTAGAAAAGCACAAATAACTTTAATGTATTGTTAATTCAAGTTTATTGTTCATTTTATAATTTTGTTAACAAGTTCAAATACAAGTTCCTGAGTTTTATTTCATTTATCGAGTATTTATTGAAGTTAACTCGAGAAGAGCGTATCAGCGCTCCACGGGGACCCGAACCCTGCCTAAATTCGCAATTACAAAATCTTTATTAAACGGCCACGCAACACTAGTATTACATTATTGGTGATTGTTATCAAGCCCAATAAGTACATCTATAATGTAAGTACTTCATGACTATTAAATGGTGTAAACGAGGTGGTGAGAGTGTGTCGAGAATAGAAAAACATTCAAATTTGTTTACATTCCTATAATTTAAACGTTGCGTGATAATAAAATGTCGACATTCATGACTTTTCTTGGTAAGTTTGTATTTGTTAAATAATAAATCATTCTGATAGAAGATCACAATTCAACATTAGAAATGCCGGGTATATATTTCATCTCATTGCGTATTGCGTTATGTACCGTAAAACAGGATAATTCTCTTTCTAAAAGATTGTAGATTGTATACAACCCTAAGCATAATGTTTACTCACGAATGGTAGCATGCAGTATTATTCATTTTAGTTAAAGATAATTCTACACATGTTATTCGTTTCAGTTAAGAATGGAATAAGTTACAGTAATAATGACGACCGTTTCAGCACGCGATTAGACCTCTCATTGGTCCGTTCGTGATGGCAGGACCGTAACTGTTTACAAGAACCCCAAACATCCATCAAACTTATCTTTTTCATTCTTCTAAACAAAATACTGCATTAACCTCTTCAGACCTAGTACATATTACAATGAACGGTGTTTTTAACGTTTATTTTGAAGTTTGGATTTTGTCCCAAATAAAAGAATTCCATAAAAAAATTTTTCCTGAAAAAAGTCAGGTTTGAAGAGGTTAAATTCTTGTGCTTTAGGATGACAAAACATTTCACTAAATTTTTTTTATTAATTAATAGTACAATAATCAAGTGGAGTTTGTAGAAGGCCGATTTTGTGTGAGACTGAATAAATTCTCTTAGTCAAGCAATACACTTACTCTCGTGAAACGGTCTGGTAAAAGTAACGTATTTTGTGACTTGCTCAATCCTTAGCTCAAACAGATAATATTTTGCCTACATTGCCCTCTGCATTTGTTATTTATACTATATTCGTAACGTTTGGTATTAATTAAAATTCGTTAATGCAGAGCTACTTAAAAAGTTACTAGTTACTACTGTTCATCCATGATAAAATAAAATTCTTTAGCGTGAATAGACAGGGATCGTCACGTGATCACCACATCTCAACATTTTCCCGCGCGAATTATCGTACTTGCTTAGAAGTGCTTACAAGAAACCTTTTTGTGTAAGCATTCAGTTCTGTGCTTCCAAGTAAAATGCCGCGGTAAATCTCAATAACATCAAATTACTCCGTGTTTCGCAGAATTTCTTTTTTTTAGTGTAGTTATTACTTATTAAGTCTGAAATGAGTAAGTCTGCTTATTTTGAAAACTAAATACTTGTGGTGCCACGAGATATACTTGAAAATTTTACATGGCTTGTGGTGGAGTAGGTTAACGTGTGTGAACAGTATTTAAAGTGTTAGTTCTTATTTTAAATTAAAACGCAATTATTTCTTTGAAAAGTTTGATACTTTTCTTTATTGCTTGTTGACGGTAAGCAATTCAATACGAATTTCAAAGCGATTAAGAATATTTACATACTTTAGAGAATAGATTTCTATTGATACTACTTTTTCATTATTTATTATGTTCATGAAGGAAAATCTGTGGTCACAGTATTAACAAAAATGGCTACTCCATGTACATTATTCAAACGGCCTTTTACAGTATGCCTAGAGGGAAATATAGGAAGTGGTAAAACAACATTTTTGAGTCATTTTAAGAAATTCAAGAATGTAACGGTACTGCAAGAACCTGTAGAGCTTTGGCGAAATAAAGCTGGAACTAACTTACTAGTAAAACTTTATAAATTTAAATGTAGTAGCATTACATTGTATTAGTGTGCAAACAAATGGGATAACAAATATGTTTTGTCCATGTTTAGGAATTGATGTACACTGACCCTACCCGATATGCTTTTTTATTTCAATCCTATGTACAGCTAACAATGCTTAAATTACACACACATGAAACTTCATTCCCATATAAAATCATGGAAAGATCAGTGTATAGTGCAAGATGTTTTATTGAAAGTATGAAACGTTCAAAAACATTGAAAGACATAGAGACTGTCATCTTAGAAGATTGGTACGATTGGTGTATAACAAATTGTCATATAGAAACAGATTTAATAGGTAACGTATCAGTTTCGTACATAATTATATTTTTATTATTCAATACGGGAATGTTAATTACTTATATTAAATATTTGTGTTTATTTTAAAAACAGTATACTTAAGGACATCCCCGGAGATTGTATACCAGAGGATGAAAGAAAGAGCAAGAATGGAAGAAAATTCTGTGTCATTAGAATATTTGAAACAAATTCATGACATTCATGAAGAATGGCTTTATCATCAAACGTTATTTACTGTACCAGCACCAGTTTTAGTGTTGGATGGAAACAAGAGTCTAAAGGAGATGTTAACTGAATTTGAACATTGTAAAAATCAGATTTTTAGTACAAGAATAGAAGATAATAATCTAGGTGCTACGTTATCTTCGGCGCGTATAAGAAGATAATCACACGCATATAATTCTTGGTATTCATTTTTTTATATTCAGTGATATTAAAATATTATATTTTTCGACGAAAACAATGTTCTTGAGTAAGGCAAAAGCCATTTTTTTCCGTCCAGGGGGGGAGGGAGGGGGCAAGTGCCCTCTCTGGCTACACCCATGATGGCTTGATCAGTAAACAAAAAAATGACGATATCATAACGTATCAAACTTGGAATATATGAAATGTATCAAGTAGAATCTTTTCGAGAAGAGACTAATCGTTTTGCACAATCGTATTCTTGAGAGGCCCATAATAGGTTTGTTAAGTTACCAATTTCCGCATCTTTCGTGTTAGCCTGTTTCCAGTCTAAGAGTATCTGATATATTACCTGGAAATTAAAACATTCATTAGCAAATATTCTTATAAGAAGAAAAACAATTGTATATTTGTAAATAACAATTTAATGTACTTCGCTTATTCCTCTGAATTTATAATTTTCTTCGAATTGTTCGATTTGACCATCTGAATATAATAGCCTTCTGGCAATGTCTTTCCAGCCGTGTCCAATGTGGGTCTTAATAATGAATATATCCTCCAATGTGATTTCATCGGTACACGTGCTTAAGCGTTCGACATCCGCGGGCATTTGTTGTGTACTCGATTTCGGCCAGGAACCCTGCGACGACGTCGTATTTTTCGTAGGAAATTGATTAACATTGCAAATGTAACTAGTTCTTGAGCCGATGTTCACTCCATTCGAATTAATTATATTGTAATTCACAATGCGTGCTCCTTGCGCTAAGAACAGGAATACAACTTCAAATATTGGTCACTTAATTACGAATGATCGAATTAGACTGTATAGCTTTAACAACTGCAGTATACTTACTGTTGTACTTGCACTGTTTTGATTTTGTTTTTGTTTTAACATTAGGTTTGTTACGTTGCTTTTCATCACTGGTAGGAAACTTAATTTCGTCAAAGTCTTGTTTTGTCTCCGAAGGTCGAGTATTCGTAGGTGCAGAACCAGTGATCAAAGATTTGTCGCCTTCCGATTTCGTCTTTGCTTTGCCGCTTCCTTCAACGGTGTTTAAATTATGAGTATATCCTTTGATTTCTACTCGAGGTGGTCCAGGTATTGCATCCGTCGTTAACATATGAAATCTTCGAGATAAGCCCGTAAGTATCGGCATTTTCCTCAAAGATACTTATCAGTATGAAAAACTGTTTCCTATTTTACAAATATATTTGTTTTTTCTTCTTTCTAATGGAACAACAATAATATTTATATCAGCATAGAAATCAAATGTACACCATATCATGACTCCAATCTTCGGAAATTTATTTACACATGTATTAAGCACCAAACAATTGACCGCACCCTTTTTGGTCAATCCGCATTCATATTTGATACTTATCTTGGAGATATGTGGCAATTGTGTTAACAAGTTTCTTTAATTTCTACTTCAACTAATGTTCGTTTGGAATAATAGATATGATACGCGTCAAATCGACAATATCTGTAATACAACAATTTATATAAAAAAATAGTTGCGTTACCATCATCTGTTTTATCGTCTACCGAATGGATATTGAAATAAACAAAAACAGAAACAATTTTTATGAAATTATGTACAAAATGTATCATTAAGCGAGTAGAACACAGAGTGGATAAAATTATGTTTTTTTCTTTAATGTTAGATGCTTCTGATTATACAATTTAAAATAACTTGAATTTCATTCCGTAACTTTGTAAAACGTAAAAATGTAACAGGTTTGATTTCGTTTGATTAATGACACCATCAATGGCATTGTCAAAATGCCCGGATTGTATGTATATATTAATGTATTTGAGTAAACATAATAAAATATATTACTGCGTCTTATACATACGGTTTGTATTTCCCATATGTATTCGGCATATCGATATGTATATAAAGTTTTTAAATTCAAAACACTACAATTCATGTGACAACAAAGGAATCCTACAGTCACAAATTTTTAGTCTACGAAAAGTTAAAATGTTCTTTACCCGATTTTCATCTGGCCAATTTGTCTTACTTCGTAGGAAAAGTTTTATTTGTACTTGTTTCCAGCAATATTATCCGCAAATACGATCGTTGAACACTCCCTCAGTTATTTTGACATTAACCTCTCGAAGATATATTCTTATGCAGTGTACGCACGTATTGTCTGCGATCTCGACTGATCGTTTGTACAACCAGTATGTATATACATATGTACATACATACGTGGTGACGTATAACGTGTTCCATGGGGTTTAACCTAATGAGAATTAAATGTGTTTATTATCATTATTATCTTTGTTTGAGAATTAAATGCAATTATTGCTATGTCCTCGTTTTTCATGCGTAACAGATTCAAGCAAGTGTACTTATCTAAAAACGAAAAAATTATCAGAAATTCTTTTTCTAATTTGTTGATCTCTAACATTGGCGGGAATTCCCGTATTTGGTTTCAGATTTATTATTTAATACTTGCCAATTTTCAGATGAAAACATAAAAAGCATAGTGGTTTCAATTATTCGAAGTCGTTTGCTCTTTAATTTTCATTACGAGTATTAATTTTATACGGACAGCAGATAATAAGATAATTTATTATCAAGAATATGAATAAAAAAAATGTTTTGAAAGATTATGTATTATCACAGTATTCTCTGGAGAAGATAAAATTGATTAAAGAAAAATTGAAAAAAGACACAAATGAGGCTGATCCTTTGTGGACCTGTATAATGGGAAAGGTTGGTGTTAGTAATAAAGACAGCATAAATCTTAAATTACTAAAAATGTATTATTTAGGAGGAAGAAGAAATATGTCTAAGTGAAAATGAAAGTACAGACAAAAATGATGAAAGTGACAATGATAGTTCATCCAGATTGCACGATTACATTCAGCAACCATCTACTCAATTTTATTTTACTCAATTTGAAAAAGATTTGAACACAGAAGTTAAACAAACATCTCTAGAAACATGTGATATTGTGGAGTGTCTTGTTGAAGGTTTAGAGCATACTAATGGAAAATTGGATTTAAGTATACTAGAAAATTTAAAGGATGAAGAATTTGTGGATATAGTCTGTGACTTAGAAAAAAAATTAAACATAACAGGTACCTATAATCTATGCTGCTCTTTGAATAATATGACTTCAGAACAAAGAATGAAATACACAACTGTCTTTCATACCTATTTATTGTTACCGAAGGTAATGTTTATTTTTTCAATTTATAAAGATTAGATTGTTATATTACCTAATATAATTGTTTACATTAGACAAGTAATGTTATTTAAGCCTTGTTGTAGATAATTGCTATAGAAGAACCTTCAAAAATGTTATTATCTGTTATCACAGAAAGTGTACAAAAATTTCCAGATGACATACAAAAATTAATTTTTATCCCCCTGTTAAATGTTGATTTAAAAGACACAACAATTGTCAATGCTATAGTGAATGCTTTTGAACCACAAAGAAACCCTGCTCTCATTATGTATGTATTAGTGGTATTAGTGTCTACTAATTATGTTGAAATACGTTTCACTGTACGACTGATTAATATTAACCATACTTGTAGGGAATGTTTATCTTATATAAAAGAACTTAAGTCATGGCACCTTCCTATTCTACAAAATCTTATGACTGTTAAAACAGATACTGTTACAAATGAAAAATTCATACGTATGTTATCTGAAAAAGCATATGACTTTTCAACAGATAAAAATTTTGGAAAATTAGTGTTATTATTCATAAAGACGAATCTAAATTTTTCAGAACAACAGAAGCTTTTATTGTGGGAAATAACTAATATAAATCAAACATTTTTTAAAAGACCTATAGAAAATATCTTGAAGGGTATATAGTATAATTAGTAATTAATTGATTATTGAACAACATTGACATGAGGAGTGCAATGTGTAAATTTGTTGGTCTAATCGTTAATAAAGATTTATTACCTCTCACGTTAAATATTTTAATCATTCCCTGATTAAAGAAAGTAAATATTTTCTTCACTGGCGTTTCTTATTAATAATTGTTAATCCGTAAGAATAAATTGGTAAAAACACCAATAGCGTCATCTAGGGCGAAAGATCAAACTACTAGTTAATAGTAATTAAATTATTCAAACTTTCTAAGATATATATATACAACAGTAGACGCTCGATAATTGATCATCTCGGGGCTGTAGAGGGCCAAATTTCTACGAACTGATCATGTAACGAGCGTCAAATCGCGCGCTTTCCCCACCAATCGTCCGTTCATATGCGAGATATAGCAATTTATAGGGTGAGCTGAATGTACGCACTTATTGTTCATCTTAATTACATATCTCCATTATTTTAAAAGATATCAAAAAGTTTATTCACAGAAGTGAGTTAGTATGGATTGTCATTACATAACAGTAATAATTTCTTCATAAGTGGAGAATCTTCTTAAATTTGAAGGTTAATTATATTTTCATTTTAATGATACTGTGTGTGTTTCAAAACTTTAAGAAAGTGTCAGTAAAAATACCACTAGACATTGTATATCAATAGGTACTTTCCATCTAAAACGAAGTAAAATAAATTTTCGGAAATAGCCTGGGATACGTACACGGTTGAATTCATTCATTAGTCGTAGGCTACAATAGAATGTATATATTCGAAATTTTGGTCAAAGAGAGGCACGAAACATATGGCTTTGGCATTGTTTATAACCATCGGAGTGCTGTGGAATGAAATTTCCGAGAATTCGTCCTTGTACGTCTGTTTTTCCGTTTTACGAAGGTCCGTGCCCGTTGAGCTAATTGCTTGTATACGTCAAAAAAAAAAGGTCGTACGGCGCTGAATATTCTATTACGTTGAAATAGAAATTGGAGTGAGCAGGAAGGGTAGTTATCCTCGCCCGCCGACCCACCAATCACGGTCCCCCCAAGATAGCCGAATCAACAGATCGCGACATCGCGACCAGCCGAAGACGGCCTAAGGGTCATTCGTCTCGAAGAAGTTAGTGTGATAAGACGTGACGTGAGTTTGCTCCCGTCGAAGAGTCGGTACGTGATCTTTACCTCTCACATCTAATCGTTTATACTAATTATTAGTGCCTTCGTTAGCTCTCTATCGTTACTTTCGTTTAATATTTATTCATTTTAGAGTAAATTGTCGTAAATTAATTCGATATTACGGGACATGGTGATCGGTTTTCACGACTTTCTTTGTCCACTTCTTATCCAATATTTTACGGCACACCTCGAGCACAATAGTTCTTTATTTGTAACGAAACCATTGGTAATTTGATGTAACTGCTTGGAGTAAACGCGTTTATTTTCTGTTTCAGAGGACCGGCTGGAACAACACACCGAAACATTGGTGAAACATGGTAATTTGTTGCAACAAATAGGTGACAATCTATTATATATTTTTATTTTATCGTGCTTCTATTGTGTTTGGCTGTAAGCGTGATCGCGATTTTGTGATTTATTGTGCAAAGATCGAACGAGAATTCTTCCGGCAAGTATGTATACTTTGAATTTAAATGCGCAATTGTGGAATTCAAAATGGCTGCCGTGGCCGTTAGAAATTTAAACATTACTTTCGAACATTTAAATTCGAAATATTCGCAATTTACTGTGTCACGGTCGCGATATTGTTTTAATATTAATAATTTCATCTGTCTATCTTTATGGAATCATCGTGTTTGCATTTGCATACAGTTTCGGTTGTAAGTTTGATTATTCGAAAATGCGTAATTCATCGTGCTCATCGAAGCACGGGTAAATAACGAAACGTTGATATTTGCAATGATTTTCGGAATATTTACAAAAATCGGGACGCGGTTTAGATAGAGAAAATGAACGTGCTTACAGCTCTAACAACAAATGTCTTTAATATAATACATAAATATTAAATATAATAATATATATAACAGATTTAATATATTTATATTCAATTGAATAATTATTTTGTAATATTTAATAATATTTGAACTCATGGTAATTATTGAAAGGCAGTATTTTCTCGACAAACACTTGGTAGGATACAGAAACTAAAACAGTAGGCAGGCACAAGTGTGCCTTGTATTTCCCATGTACTTTTCTTTCAGAGAATTTTGTGGCCGCGCGCAATGCGGTCGAATAGAATCAGTGTTTATATCGTACAAGATTTTTGATTTATGCGGAGCGAACTGGCTCCGTGTAGAATCTCACCGGAGATGCTAGGTTTTCGTGAAATTAGAGTCAGTGTTTATTGCGTGTTATCAATTACTGTCAGAGTGTCGGGACACTTTTTACTTTTTGAGTCGCGAAAGTAGAGTCAGTGCATCACCGAAGAAAATATTTTTGCGCAGCTCTGTTTACAGAGGATGTAAGTATCTTTATATTCTATTGTTTACACTATTCAATTGAAACAGCTAGAATTTTGAGAAGAGGTTGTAACGATTTCTGTTCCTTTTTTATCAGATTCATCAGGTGCTGTATAAACGACCGTTGCAGAGGATGTCCTCGGGCGAAGCTCCACCAGCCAAGACTGTAAGCATTTTTAAATTTCATTACTTACATTATTCAACCGAAATAGCGAAAGTTTTGAAAAGAGATTATAACGCATTTTGTTCCTTTTTTTTCCAGATTCCTAGAGTCTTAGACGGAGCCCTTCTGTCATCGGGTGAGTCGCATGCTTTTATTCCTCCAGTCCCCAATCATGTCGTAGGACGATTGGTCCAAAGCGACACGGGTGACTGGTTGTATACGTGCTTAATATTGCGAGTACAGTGAACGCGGATATGCAATCATATCCGCGAGTAGTGACATCGATCTGTTGTATTTTTTAGATAGGCTAGGGTCTTCTTGTACGCCGCGTTTATTATTAATAATATAATTCAGAAATATTTTGTATTGAAAGTATATTTATAAACGAATCATTAACATAACATGAAATTATTGATTAATATTGATCTTTGATATTTTGAGACCAGAAGTCCTATTCATTACAACAATTGATATTTTTCTATTAATCGAGAACGTGGTACTATATTATTCAGTTAACTAGAGAATACAGTAACTTGATGGCAATTAGTCGTATATTTATTGTCATATCGAAAACGATTACACTAAAATTATTCTATTAATGTCTTTTCATCAATCAAGACGATTACATAAAAATTATTCTAGTGTTGTTTACAAGTACGGTCAATTGATTGAAAAATAATACTGAACACATTAATGTATGAAATATATGTCGACGAATATAGAATCGAAAGAACAGGAACCACGCCGATATGTTTAAAGTAAAGGGAAAAACATTGTGGTGCCTTTTTATATGTGCATGTTACATACAGCAGTTAGCGCAATACCACGAGACGCGGCAGCATGTTTCAAAAATTGGAACCAGTATTGCAGGTTTCATTCGTATTTGTTAATCATAATAAAGTATCGGTCAATAAAACGAATACGTGTTGATTTATACACCCTCGTGAAAAACCTGGTGTTATGGAATAATTTAACATGGGTGCACACGTGTTAAATTATTGCACTATCATTATCGTGGCCGGTCGTTTTGATGTCAATAGCAAAGAATTTTACCCAATTTTACGTACACACCGGTAGTAATATGTATATCGAAACGTGCTGGCGTGTACTCACGACCACTTTAATGGAGTGTGAGCGTTAAATGCAGGGAAGGTACTACTGTGTTTTAGCAGCGTCTTTCTTAAACATATCGTTATGGTAGACGTACATATGTACTCAGAAGAAATGAATATTTGTAAAGTCTATCCTTTAAAAAGGACAGAGCCAGAGGTGTCCATCTACCACTTGCGAGCAGCATTCTTCCCTTCCGGAGGTACCCCCACTACGGGACTCTGGTTGACTCGCTCGAGTCAATCTGAGGTCGGTAGTCGGGGAAACCCACGAGGGGAGGCTTGTAATTGCTTGTAGCTCGTGGGTGGCATTTGGACAACTCTGGTAATAGAGTAAATTTTTATGATTGTTAGCGTGTTAATCACTTTTGATTTCACCCGTTAGTGTGTTCTTTATTATTCTCAAAAGTTTCACCGTCATTTGTAATGAAATAAGAAAATTAATATAAAGTAAATTTATTTATCATTTAAATGCAGTATTAGTAAAATGTACAAACAAGCATTGCATATTGGTCAGTGATGCTTCATGAATATTCTTATTTGTATGGAAGATATATTTGTCTTCATTTATATCTTTAATACAAATAGGAATATTCAAGAAGCATCACTGACCAATATATAATGCTTGTTTGTATATTTTACTAATGAAACTGTGAAGAATTATATCGAATACGTACTACCACGTTACTCGAAGACAGATATAAAAATTAAGTAGCGCATTTTGATACACACAGATTGAGCTAGAACGTAACGTTCTAGACATATGTGATATTAGAGACCGTGTACAAGAAGGCATTTCGCGACGGGTAGATCTCTGAGTCAAAATGACCTGTCTGTGATACTTATATCTTGATATATATCTTACATTTGGCTTTGACGACGGGATCGCCCGAGGATTGTTCAATATATCTAGAGTCATATATATTATTGCAAAATCTTGCTTAGAGTCTTGACAATTAAATTGTACAATAGTAATAAATAAATAATATTTGCTGTTCAATTTTTATTAATACAAAGTCGAGTCACTTTTATTCCAAGAGAATATTAGCCCGTTAGAAGAGAATGAACTATGTAATATATTTTTTAGTTAGGATTTTCAGGATATTGATTCCGTGTTCGTTGCTCAAACCCTTTCACGTGCCCAGGTGCTACTTGATTGGGTGAGAGCAACGGGGAACGATGGCTTGATTTCATATAAATAACATGTATATGCGACTGGCGAAGTTAGCTTACCGTGCACGACGTATTTTCCACTTGTGTGTGTGTGGTTAGGCAGTGGAATTGCGTCGGTTTCTATTTCTATCAATTAACATTTCATCTGTAATTGTACCTTGGAACAATTTTTTACAATTTCCGTTATCGGTCGTACATATTCCTTTACTTCATACAATGTTTATAATTAACTTTCAATGGAATATGTACTGTTTTAAAATCTCTCGCTATCAGACGAGAAAATTAACACGTAATCGATATAAAATATACCAACTATACATACATTACTTTGACAATTTTTCTATTTTCGCAATGGATGCTAGTCTTTGCCAGTCGATTTCAGGAAAATGGTACGTACCTATGTAGAGTGTGAAAGTTGTGTATTACGCTCGGGTGTCGGAGGCGTCCCGGGACGTCCTCCCTAGGTGTTAGGCTAACTTGCACCCGGGCGTATG